>NC_058131.1:466433248-466442937 GCF_016433145.1 Gracilinanus agilis | reverse complement strand
AGGAAGGAAGGAAGGAAGGAAGGAAGGAAGGAAGGAAGGAAGGAAGGAAGGAAGGAAGGAAGGAAGGAAGGAAGGAGGGAGGGAAGGAAGGAGGGAAGGAAGGAAGGAAGGAAGCAGAAAACTACATTGAAATACATGTTAGCAGACAGCCATGGAGCAGGAAATTTGGGGAGAATAAAAATGTTTTAAAGCTCTATTTAAGACTTAAAGTGACAACTTTAAGTTCTTAAAATGGTCATGGGCAGCCTGAACCTAAGTTCTTTGCTCCATTTAGCAGTTTGTATCATTATCTATCCATGTTCTGTCCTCAGGCAGATGGCAGCCTCTCTGCATGCTGTGTTAGCCATCCTCCATGTATCTCAACTCTCTGTCCCAGACTTTGTGTCCCTTTTTCAGAAGTCCTAGGCACTACCAAAGCCTGTTCCCTGACTCAAAGATCACAACAGTATCCAGGGCTGGGAGGGACTGTTTATCCCTTTGAACTACAAATCCTAGAATTCCCAAGTCCCATACACAGGTTACATGAAAAAGACACTGAAAAATCACTTTCTATCAGAAGTAAACTTGGGTTTGTGCTTAGCAGTAGTTCATAGGTAAGCTATGACTTCAGGTCAGAAGAATCAATTCAGAAGATGTGTTTTTGAATGTTTAAGTACTTGAAAAATGATTATTTTGTGGTGGATGGGGTTTTCCAGATTTCTACAACCTCACCATTGCTTTCAGCCATCCAACAGAATGTAAACTCCTTGAGGGCAAAAGGTTTGGAGTATTATTTTTGTCTTTGTATCCTCAGTTCCTACCTCCATTGCATACTGTACAAAGTAAATGCTTCAAAAATTCTAGTTGAATCTTTTGAATTGATTGCTCATAAAATAGTGGGAGAAGAGAGTCATGGTTCTTTAGGAGAGGATTGGGAAGAGATAAATGGAGAAGAAACACACACACACACACACACACACACACACACGCACACGCACATGCACACAAACTATCCTGCTTTGCTGTTATTAATGAATTTGAATTCTAGTCATGATTCTCTCCTTGGCAGAGTCCTCTTTTCAAGTATGGAGGGAGAGGACATGGATTACAAAATGATGGAAAATTATTATCAAAAATCATATCAACATGTAATATAGAATAAAAATTTAAAGAAAGACATGTGGTAGGAGCACAGAGGATGAACAGAGAACAAATATTTCCAGTTAAAGTTTTATTCCAGATTCAGTCCTTCATAAAAAAGTTTCAGATAGATTACCAGGCATGAAGTTAGGAAGACCTGAGTTCAAATCCAGCATCAGACACTTCATAGCTGTGTGACCCTGGGCAAGTCACTTAACCCTATTTCCTCATCTGTAAAATGAGCTGAAGAAGGAAATGGCAAGCTGCTCCAGCATCTTTGCCAAGAAAACCTCTAAAAAGAAAGAGTCAGACACAATTGAGATGGCTAAATAACAACAAAACTTCCCAGTTGTTGTAAAGATCAAGTAAGATATTTCTAAAGTACAAGAAGAAGACAGGGAAAAATGAACGACCCAAACATAAATTGAGTCACTAGGAAACTGAACCAAAATCTAGTAATTCCATCAGATGTTGGGGCCTTAACTACTGAATCCAAGATCTATTCCCATATTGCAAAAATATAGAAGAGTGATATGGACATAAAGCTCTAATTCAGAAACCAAAGCTAGAGATACAAATAAATAGAGGAAAATGCCAAATATAGAGGAAATATCTTGGACTGAGGGAATCCCAAGAGGTAAAACCAGAAGAAAAGAATAACACAAGTCCAAAAGAGACAGAGAAAATAATGCCCTGACCAGAACTACAAGAATACGCAGAAGAAACAAAGGATACAAAATGCTGTGATATTGGAAATTTGGGGTCCTTGAACTTAATATTGAGGTCTCTAGTATAAACTTCCTGTGGACGTTTAGGGGACTTGAAAACTACATTTCCCATGATTCCTCTTGTGTAATACAGGTGGGCAGGAAGTGTGATTACATATACAGAAGTATAAAGTCTCAGAACTTGATTGAGACATGCTCTTTCCTAGGAAGCAGCCACGGGAAAGGTATGGTGGGGCATTCAAATTAGATCTTACCAGGCACGTGGTTTTCTTAATTATCAATATGGATTACAATAAAATCTTAATATTTTTAAATATTTCCTTTTATATCAATTTTATTTGTTATAATGCATGTTTAAAGGAAACAAGAGCTAGAGAGAAACAACTGACAAGGAGAATTAGTAAATTAGCACAGATAGTGGTAAGCCTTCATGGCAAATGGTTGAGGTCTTAGAGAGTATAGAGTTAAGTGGCCTAGCACTTCCCAGACTTGATCTCTGGTGGTCTAATTTGGAGAAGAGAACAGTGGCAAAAGGGTAGAAAAATGATGACAGGCATGAATATTTCTCAAAACAGGAGGTTTGACCTCTCCTGCCCTGAAGAAATACATTGAAAGACACCACTTCAGCATATTTCTTAACCCATCTGTTTCAGCCCAAGCTTGTACTGAAAGAGTCATGCCTGGAATTTCCCCAAACATATTTCCTGAATATGCCCTATGAATCAAGCAATAATAATACAAGAAGAGCAAATAAATGAAATTATCCAAAAAAGACCAAGTAATGCAATAAATTATCTCATATTTATAGGTTGTTGCTTAAAGTTAAAAAAAAAAAAAGAAATGGAAGAGTAAAATGGGATGGGGGGAGGAGATAATCAAGAGACAAAAAGGACCTAAGAGGTAAAATATTTAAGAAGTTAGGAGAAGGGAAAAAGAAAATTTTGAATTAATAATCTGTAGACTAAAATCTTAAGGCAAGTGAATTATTATCTTTTATGGGAGGGGAAACAATAGGAAGTCACACAAATAGGAAAAGGAGAGATAAAAGAAGGTACCATATTGATGCAACCCCATCCAGGACAGGCAAATAGAGAAGATATTTTTCTTCTTCAGTTCTTTCATTGCCATGATTTCATTTAGGGATTTTCCTTACTGAGATACTTGAGTAGCCATTTCTTTCTCCAGTTCATTTTATAGATGAGAAACTGAGGCAAACAGTTAAGTGATTTACCCAGGGTCACATAGCTAAGTGTCTTAGGCCAGATTTGAACTCAGGAAGTCTTCCTGATTCCATCCCTAGCACTCTATCCACTGTGCCACCTAGATGCCCTGAGGAGACAAAAATTTCTTTGGTTTCACCAAAAGTAAAGACTGTGGAAGAATAATATAAAAGCAATGGAGAGGAAAGACTGGGATGGATGGACAGAATAGAAGGCAGGCCTCATCCCTAAATAAGAAAGGTTGCATGGGAAGGGTTGCTGGGGAAGTTCAGTGCATATAGATATAAACAGAGAGATTTATATCTATGAATGAAGGAAATCTGTTAAAAATCGATGCCAAAAAAAAAGTAGGAAAACACAAACCTAGAAATTAGGAATAATGCAAATGAAAATTACTCTAAGGTTCTAACTCACATCATCAGATTGGCAAAGAGGAAATAAAAGAGAGAAAAGGCTAGAGAGGTTAAGAGAGGACAAGACTAATAATGCAGTCATTGGAGCTTTGAATTGATTGCACCATTCTGAAAAGTGATATGAAACTATATCCAAAAAGCCACTAAACTATACATTTATATGCATAATATCTATTTACATATATATAGAGAGAATCCACCAAACATGCATACTCAATGTCCAAGGTGGTTGAACAGAGAAGAAAAGAAGCCAACAATATTTATAGTGGCTCTTAGATGTAGCAAAGAAAGGAAAATAAAGTAGATGTCCATAAATCAGGAATGGCTAGACATATTGTGGTATTGAAATGCAACTTGAATATTACTTTCAGTAAAAAGTGAAAAAAGTATGATGAATTCAGAGAAACTTAGAAAGAATTGTATAAACTAATGTGTGAACACAACCAGGAAAACAATTTACATGATAGCCACCATTTCATAAAGAATAACAAATTTGAAAAACTTCAGAAATCTGATCAAAACAGTGACTAACCATATCTTTGAAGGCTAATGAAAAACTACATGCCTTCCACTTCTAGAATGAATGAATTAATGAATGAAAAAATACACATAAGGCACTTACTATGTGCAAGACACTATGTCAGGTAATGGGAAAACACACATGAAAATGACAGTTTCTATTCTGAAAGAAATTAATTCCTAAAAAAGAAAAAAGATGGAGTGAGTAAAATCACATATAGGCTCACAACAAAAACATAACAATTGGCTCTAAGTTCTCCCTCACCCTAACTATAACCAATTAACCATGATGCCTAGAAGCATTTTACTCAACCAGGAGGAGATATCCCATCCAACACTTGAGAGAGTTTGCAGCCAGTTGAGGGAGCAGAGACATACACACTAGACAGTCATGAATATAAAGAGACAGTCACTGGAACATAGAATCATAGATTTAGAGCTGGAAGGGAACTTCAAGATTCTCCTTTATTTTACAGATGAGGAAATAAGATAGATAGAGATGAAGTGAGTTGCACAGAACTAATTAGTAACTTTTCAAGATGAGGGACTATCTTTTGCCTTTCTTAATATCCTTGTTATTTAGCATAATGCCTGTGTACAGTAGATACAATAAATGTTCACAGGAAGAATGCTATTCACATCCAGAGAAAGAACTGTGGGAGTAGAAACACAGAAGAAAAACAGCTGTTTGACCACTTGGTTCGATGGGGATATGATTGGGGATGTAGACTCTAAACGATCACCCTAGTGCAAATATTAATAATATGGAAATAAGTCTTGATCAATGACACATATAAAACCCAGTGGAATTGCTTGTTGGCTATGGGAGGGGGTAGGAGCAGAGGATGAAAAGAAAATGAATCATGTAACCATGTAAAATATTCTAAATTAATTAAAATTTTCAAACCAAAAAAATATTTATAGATGGGCTGATTTCCTGACACATGGTCCAGAGATCTTTCTACCAAATGGACAATCACCAAGAAGGAAGTAGCTTCAAAGAGCTTGATTTCTGGTGACAGAAAAGAAAATCAGCTATGGGCTCAAGAGGACAGACTTGTCACTGAGATTTGAGCTGCAAAAAGAACTTCATGTGGAAGGAAAAGATTTCCAAACCCTGAAGTCCCAAAGTGGTAATTTGTTTTGACTATGAGTGTGTCTCACTGTCATGGTACTCTGTGCCTATTATTCTGAACAATTCCATAAATATTTGTGTGTAAATAATCCTCAAGGTTATGGAATTGGGCAGGAATCTTTTGTATCTGTTATCCACCTGTGCAACTTTAGCACTGCTGTTAATAGGAAGTGCATCTGTAGAGACTTAATGAGCCACAACTTTAGGATTGTTAATAAAATAAAATAAATGCCCCCAAACCAAAATATTATCCCCCAATATAAATTACACATATTTGTATATAACATTTATGTTTGTAAAGCACTTTTCTCACTCAAAAATAATCTTAAGCAGTAAGTAGTACAGGTATTAGTATCCCATTTTGTACCTGAGGAAAATGAAGCACTGAGAGGGTACGTGACTTGCCACGATCATATGTATAGCAAATATCTTAGGAAGATTTTGAACCCAGGTCTCTTCATGATCAAACAACTATATAATGCTGCCTCTTTAAAACCTGTTGCCTCTAAAAGTTTTCACAACTGTTTTGGAGGAGCTGTTGAAAATTTACTTCAATTTTGTAGGGTCTCTGCATTGGAAAATGCACTTGAAACCAAAGGAAAGCAATCTTGGATGCATTCTTGGTCTGCTCCAGTTGTTGGTCATTTTATTACAGGAGTTCCAAAAGTCTTAGTACAGTTTTAATCTATAAAAACTTCCAAAATATGTGTCTTTAAAAAAACACCAAAAAATCTTTTGAAGGTTTAATTATTTAAATGTATTTTAGTTCTAATTCTGTGAATTAAAAAAATTTAATGACAGCGAACCCTTTTATTATGCTTTACATATGCAACAGATTCTGAATGGAACTCTCTGTGAGTGGTCGATGGGGAGAGGGAAAGGTTATTAATTACTTGCACTGAGAAAAAAAATTTAAAAAATCCATTACAGAAGCCCTGAAACAAGCCCACGAAAAAGTCTTGTTTCAGCATTTCTGAGTTTGAATGTTTCATCACTCAGAAATCCACTAAAAATGTGACAAAGGTAGGGCTTTATCTTCATGATAGATGATGTTCGGTGTGGGGTTCCTTCAGGGAATCTCAAAGCATAAGAAAAAAAGTTGGAAAATAGAGCTACCACTTATCCTCAAATCCAATATTTCTTGAACACTGCTAAATAATTATTCTTGGGGCATATGTTGGAGTTGGTACAGAAATATCCCTTAAAAATCTACCCTTCCATCAAAACATTTTTCCATGTGCATCCAGAAAATCCAAAAATTTCCTCAAAATAATAATCCTTCTAGTAAAATTGATTCATGATAGAGTTTCAACCAGCAAGCTTTTCTTTAAAAAAAATTATAGATATCTTTTGTTTTTATATCATCTTCCTTTTCCTCCCCTTACTCTTATAACAGAGATTGGTCTAGAAAAAAAATAAGCAAACAAAAAAACCCAATTCAGACAAAACGACCAACCCACAAAGTACATCAGATAGGATGTGCAATACTCCACAATCAGGAATTCCCATTTCTACCCAAGAAAGGAAGAAGGTCAAACTTCATTATCATAATTACATAGTGTTTTATATTGTTTTTTGTTCTTTCCATTAACATTATTGTTATCATTGGATATGCTGTTTTCTAGGTTTTGCTTATTTCACTCTCTAGTTCATATAAATCTTCCCATACTTATGAATTCTTCATCTTTGTTTTCTTTGTGATCCAGTAATATTTCATTATGACCAAGTGCCATAATTTGTTTAGTTGTTCCTCACTTGATAGACAACTACTTTGTTTCTAGTTATTTGCTACCACAAAAGTTTTGCTATAAATATTTACATATGTATGGAACCTGTATATCTTTTTTTAAATTTTTATTTTGAATATTTTCCCATAGTAACATATTTCATGTTCTTTCCCTCTCTCCCAAGCCCCCCTAACCCCACTTAGCCAACGCATAATTCCACTGGGTTTTACATGACTTAATTCCATATTATTGATAGTTGGACTAGAGTTATCGTTTAGTGTCTACATCCCCAATAATATCCCCATCAGCCCATGTGTTCAAGCAGTTGTTTTTCTTCTGTGTTTTCGTCCCACAGTTCTTCCTCTGAAGGTGGCTAGTTTTCTTTCTCTTAAGTCCTCAGCCTTGCTCTGGATCCTTGCATTGCTGCTAGTAGAGAAGTATGTTATGTGGAACCTGTATATCTTGAGTGTCTTTGGGGTACATGTGCTCGTCTAAAGGACATGAATATTTTAGTCATTTTCATATGTAATCAACAACAACAAAAAATGAATCCTTGATTTCTCTTTTGCCAATTTCAGAAGTGTAAATACTAACACCGAAAAGTTAACATTTGGCTTTGGAGAGCCAGTTTGAGTTGACTTCAACACATACCTGCTATGCTCAATGCCTTTACCAAAGCCTGGAATCTAGTGGCAAAGCCTTTGAGAACCTAGAGACACCTCCAACCAATGAGAAGACCCTGTAGGAGTAAGATTTTAGTGGAAATCCAAATAATTAGATAACAAGAAACATATCCCAATTATATATATGTATATTCATAACCCTTCCACATCATAATTTTCTCCATCATCGTGGTTTCAATATGTTGTAGGTCAACATAAGAAATTAAATGGGAATTTTGGAGGGGTCTTGCAGAAGGTGCAGACATCATGGGAAGACCTGAAGACAACTCAGAAAAAGTTTAGAACTTTAGAAATCCATAAAATATGTATTGTATTGTATAATATTAACATATTTCATCTTTTAATAACATAAATATACACAATTTCTTTTTAAAAGTTAAATTAAGTAAAAAGTTAGTTTGCCTAAAGAATATGAAAGGGGCAGCTGGGTAGCTCAGTGGATTGAGAGCCAAGCCTAGAGACAGGAGGTCCTAGGTTCAAATCCGGCCTCAGACACTTCCCAGCTGTGTGACCCTGGGCAAGTCACTTGACCCCCATTGCCTACCCTTACCACTCTTCCACCTATAAGTCAATACACAGAAGTTAAGGGTTTAAAATAAAATTAAAAAAAAATTAAAAAAAAAAAGAATATGAAAGCCATCGGATGAAACACAAAGTTTAGAAATGTAAAGGCATCTGAAAAAGGTTAGTAACTCATACATGCAAAAAAATCTATGTACTGTTATGTAAAATATTATCTATATGCATGTATTTTTCTGTTTAGTAACATAAATGAATAGGTAAACAATTTTAAAATCTCTTTTTTATATAGTATTTTTGCTTAACATTGAACTACATATAGCCTGTGACCAAATACTTAACCCAAATTTTACAATAAGATAGTGCAAACACTCCATAAAAGAAAAAGAAAAAAAATCAGACTTCTCTGATATAAAGGGAGGACCAGAAAATTATTTTCCAGATTGCAGGAGCACTGTGCCTCTATCCTCAGCTATGTGGAAGGGATACTTGGATAGTGCTTTAATGATTACCAAGCAGTCAGATGTTTGTTTGCTTTTTTCATGGGGATGGGGGTCTTTGCACAATAACCCTATGATAGAGGTATCACATTTCCATATAATCTTGGACTTAGCAAATGCAGATTTAATTATAACCCACTAAGATCCTATATATGATTCCATGAGAGAAAGGACAAGGCCAGATTTAGTGACATGTTTTGTGACCACATATTTACTAATGTGTCTTATGACTGAAATTCTATGATTATTCATACAAACCAATAAGACGTATGATCCACAACAACCTGTGAGACATACACACTGGAGATATGGACAAAGTGCCATAATTTGAGAAGGGAGAGATAAATTTCAGATGAGGGAGATTAGGGAAGACTTTATGGAAACTTTGGCACCTAAGTTTGACCCCAAAGAAGAGAAGCATTCAAAGGGGGAAGATGTTGAAGCAGTAGATTTGGAACATGAGAATTGGTCTGCATAAATGAACAGAGGCACAATATGAGAGGACATGATCAAGAACAATAGCTGCCCAATTTGAATGGAAAAATGGAGTTTGGGAAAAGAATATGGATGAAAAGATGGTTTGGAGCCAGATGAAGGGGACTCATGAATACTAAGCCAAGGAACTTATACATTATCATGCAGTCAATTTTGTTGTTGCTGTGGTTGTTCACTCATTTCATTATGTTTGATTCATTGTGATGACCTTTTGGGCATATTTTCTCTTTCTTTTGTATATAGGTTTTATTTTTTCATTTAAAAAACTTTTTTATTGTATATAGAAACAATTTTTGACAAATGTTTTCTGACATTTTAGGATTCAGTCTCTCTCCCTCCCTCCTCATCTCCCTGAGGTGGCAAATAGTCTAATATAGGTTATACCAATGCTTTCATGCAATATATATACATATATTTTTATATATATTTATATATATATTGCTCATGCTGTGACAGAATATATGTATGACATATGCAATTAAAAAATCATGAAAGAGGGGCAGCTGGGTAGCTCAGTGGATTGAGAGCCAGGCCTAGAGACAGGAGGTCCTAGGTTCAAATCCGGCCTCAGACACTTCCCAGCTGTGTGACCCTGGGCAAGTCACTTGACCCCCATTGCCTACCCTTACCA
>NC_058131.1:466340386-466430600 GCF_016433145.1 Gracilinanus agilis | reverse complement strand
AGAGCAACTGCTGGCTTATATAAAAAACCATGCTAAGCATTTAAGAAGGAGGAAACAGTTTATAAAAAAGTTCCAACAAAAGAGAGAATTATTCCTCAATAGTTCCGCCTTTGAGGATTCCTCCTATGAAAGTGCTCCTGACACACCCTCTCCTCAGCCCATCCCCCCTCCCCAACCCCTACTCCCTCCTTCTCAACCCGTTCCCTTCCCCCAACCGATCCCGCCCCCTCCCCAACCCCTACTGCCCTCTCAACCCGTTCCCTCCCCCCAACAAATCCCACCCCCTCCCCAACCCATACCACTACATCCCCAGCCTGTCCTGCTCCCACCTCCTCAACCTGTCCAACCCACCCCTCAGCCCCTCCTACAGATATTCAGGGATACAGCTATTGCTACAGGAACACTATTTCCTTTACGAGAAGTACCTACTTTTAATACTGAAGGAGACCTGGTATCTGTAAGACACTTTACTCCCTTCAGCCTTGATGATTTAGAGGGATTGAAAAAGAATATGCCTAGTTTTGAAAAAGACCCAGTTTTAGTTTTAAGAACATTAGAAAATATATTTGATACTTATGACCCTACTTGGCAGGACGTTGAAAATGTTTTAGGAGCAATTCTGACACATGGTGAGAAAGAGAGGATCATAAATCGGGCCAATCGTAATAAAAGTAAAGACTCACCTAACTGGCCCCATACAAATCCAAAATGGAATTACAACTCTCCAACAGATATTAAAAAATTACATGATGGCAGGCAAGCATTATTAACAGCTATAAAGGCTTGTGCTGACACAGGATACATGTGGGACAAATTTGAAAAAATTAAACAGCGTGCCGATGAAACTCCGTCCCATTTTATGGACAGACTGATTGAGGTTGCAAGGATATATATGGACCTTGACTTAACCGTAGAACGGGAAGTAAAACATGTACGTAGACAATTTGTTAAAAATTCCTGCAAAGTAGTCAAAGACTATTTTAAGACTCATTGCCCAAATTGGGATAAAATGGGCCTTGAGGAATTAAGGAAGACAGCATCTTATGTTTTTAGAAGCCAAGAACAGGAGGATGATACTGATTCGATAGATGTTTTAAAAGCAGAAATCAAAATGTTAAAAGCAAACCAAAAAAATAAAGGAGAGATTATAGCCCCTCTCCGAGGATCTAACAATCAGCCTGTTTTCTGTTCCTTTTGTGACAAAAAGGGCCATAAAATGAGGGATTGTAGGACTTTTTTAAGACTATTCGAGAATAATACACAGCCAACAGATAACTATAGGAATAACAGAAACAGAAATAGTAATAATAATGATGATGATTCCAGGAATAGCAATTTTAGGCATGATAGAAATGCTAAAAATAAACCTCGGGATGATGATAGCTCATACCAAATGACCCCACAACAGTATATCTCAAGTGGAGCTCGCCCCCGAACTAATCAGGGTGCTAATGCCCCTCAGGGGGGTGCCCATGGAGCCCAAGCATCTTTATGAAGGTGCGTGGGGGGAGGGACGGCTTTGGAATCAGAAAGGGAAACTTTTGACTTTCCTGACCATGATGTTCTAATGCCTATTATCCCTATACATTCCCCCCCAAATAGTAAGGAACCTTATGTAACCCTAAAAGTGGGTAATTCATGTTATGGTTGTTTATTAGATACTGGGGCTTCAAGATCAGTACTGGTAAGCAAACCAGATGTAAACTGTAATTCTATTGGCTCTCTAAACGTAGTAGGGGTATCAGGAACATCTCAAAAGGTCCCAGAACTTTCTCCTCGTATGGTAAGCCTTGGACCTTTATCAATAGAACACTCCTTTCTTTTAATGCCTGGATCCCCCACAAATTTACTGGGAAGGGATCTATTATGTAAACTTAGAGCCACAATAATTTGCAATCCAGATGGTTCTATGTCACTGGAATTGCCAGAGGACTCTTTAAACCTACTCCCTGTACTTCTTTCAGAAGAGCAGGAAGTAAAAGAGCCTCCCATTTTTAAAATCCCAGATGATATTCCAGAGTCTCTATGGGCTACATCTTCTACTGATGTAGGCCTACTTAAATCAGCTGTACCTGTTCAGATTAGAACAAAAGGAGGACCAGCTCCCTCCATTCCTCAGTACCCCTTATCAAAAGAAGCCATTGAGGGAATTACCCCAGTGATAAATTCACTAATTGAGCAAGGAATAATAATCCCGTGCAAGTCAGAATATAATACACCTATTTTACCTGTCAAGAAGCCGAAATTAGGCCCAGATGGAAAACCCCAATATAGATTTGTTCAGGATCTAAGAGCTATAAACAATCATGTTATAAAGAGACACCAAGTGGTTTCAAACCCAAACACAATTATTTCTTCTATTCCCAGCACAGCCACTTACTTTACGGTCGTGGACCTGTGCTCAGCCTTTTTCTCAATTCCCATTCATGAGAATTCCAGACATATATTTGCCTTTACCTGGAATAATTCTCAGTGGGCATGGGCCCGTCTTCCACAGGGTTATTGCGAGAGCCCGTGTATTTTTGCACAGATTTTGAGCCAAGATACAGAAAATATAATATTTAAAAATAGCAAATTGATTAAATATGTAGATGACTTGCTCCTGGCTTCACCTGATGCTGAAACATGCCAGGAAGATAGTAAACATCTTCTTTTAGAGTTACATAAAAGAGGACATAAGATAGCAAAAGAAAAAGTGCAGTGGTATCTCCCCAGAGTGGAATATTTGGGGTTCATCTTGACAGCTGGTGCACGACATATATCCCCTAAGCGCATTGAAAATATTCAAAAATTGAGCAATCCTACCACTAAAAAACACTTAAGAGCAATCCTAGGAGCAACAGGTTTCTGCAGACAATGGATCCCTTGCTATGGGGAGATTACTAAACCTCTTATAGCATTAACAAAAGATTCAGTCCCTGAACCACTTAAATTAGAGCCAGAACACAAGTTAGCTCTATCGAATTTAAAACAAGCTATTCTGTCTGCTCCTGCTCTAGGCATCCCAGATTATAACAAACCATTTACTTTATATGTACATGAGCGTAGAGGAGTAGCTTCAGGTGTTTTAACCCAAACTTTGGGACCATACCAGCGTCCAATTGCTTATTATTCAGCTCAGCTAGACCCTATAGCTGCAGGTGCACCACCATGCCTTAGAGGTGTAGCTGCCACAGCTCTGTTAGTGACGAAAACTGTTGATCTAGTATTGGGATGCCCATTAACAATTATGTGCCCACATGAAGTGGAAGCATTACTGCTAAGACATAGAACACAGGCATTTTCTGATCAGAGAATTACAAGGTATGAAATAACCTTGCTAAATAATGAAAATATTACTTTAAAACGTTGTACAACCCTTAACCCAGCCACCTTACTTCCAGATTTACCAGTTTCGGAAGAACCTTTACATAATTGTGAAACACTAGTGTCCATGGCTGAAAAGCCTCGAGACGATCTCCTGGACACTCCTTTAGAGAATCCTGATCTAGTTTTATTTACTGATGGCTCTTCATTTATGAGGGATGGCATACGCTACACTGGAGCTGCTGTAGTTACAGAATTTAACACTGTATGGTCAGCTTCACTGCCCTCAAATCTAAGTGCTCAAGCCGCAGAACTCATGGCTCTAAAACATGCATGTATAATTGCCAAAGATAAAAAGGCTACAATTTATACGGATTCTCGATATGCATTTGGAATATGTCATGCAGTGGGTATGTTATGGCTCCAGAGAGGATTTTTAACCTCAGCTGGAAAATCTATAGCTAATGCAAAAATTATTAATGAAGTTCTTTCTGCTCTCCAGCTACCAAAAGCCCTAGCTGTAGTTCACTGCTCTGCTCATACAGGTGGCACTGACCCTGTCTCTAAGGGAAATAATCGGGCAGATATTGCTGCAAAGCTAGCAGCAATAGAAGGGCCTGAATTAATTTTAACATTAACAACCACTGATGACTTAAATTTATCACTTTCCTATGATGAGAAGGAAATAACAAAATGGAAGCAGAAATTTAAAGCCAAACAGATAAATGGAGTATGGGTGTCCTCTGAAGGAAAACCCCTGCTCCCTAGACACTTTTATCGCCAAATTTGCCAATCTATTCATAAAAATGGTCATTTTGGTACCCAGGGCATCGTGGACTCTGTTAAGAGAGTATGGATAGCTCCTGGCATAACCACTATAGCCTCTAAAGTGTGTGCAGCTTGCCCTACTTGCCAAGCATATAACCAACACGCCTTTCGTGGCAAGGCTTTTGGTGGGCGTCCATTGGCTTACACACCTTTTGAGCACCTACAAATTGATTTCATAACAATGCCAAAGGCTGGACAATATAAATTCTGTCTGGTCATAGTGGATCAACTGACCAGGTGGCCGGAAGCATTCCCTACTGCCCGAGCCACGTCAGCCTTTGTTGCCAAGGTGCTTTTAAAAGAAATTATTCCTCGTTTTGGTCTGCCTGCACGTATTGACTCGGACAGAGGGAGTCACTTTACTGATTCAGTTTTATCTGAAATATATTCATGCCTGGGGATAACTCCAAAATTCCATGTACCATATCACCCCCAGAGCTCAGGCCAAGTTGAACGGATGAACAGAGAACTTAAAACCATGATTGGCAAATTATGTACTGAGACACATCTAAAATGGCCTGAAATTCTCCCTCTAGCTCTATTTTATCTTAGAAGCAGACCTAGGGGAGATCTACACATCTCACCATATGAGATGCTTTTTGGACATCCTCCTATACAGGCTAAACCCTTTTCTCCTGCATATACATCACTATTAGGAGGAGATACTTCTATTGCTTCCTATATACAGGAATTGCAACACAGACTGCGTGAACTCCATGAATCTGGAACTGCAGTACAAGCAGGACCAATAGACTTTTCACTTCACGACCTGAATCCAGGAGACAAAGTGTATATAAAGAACTTCCAGCGCACGGGGGCAACCCAGCCTTCGTGGGATGGGCCGTTTGAAATTTTAATAACCACCCCAACAGCTATAAAGATCGGAGAAAAGGACTCTTGGATTCATTGCTCACATGTAAAGAGGGCATCTTCTATTGAACCTGATTGACTGTTTCCTGTTACCTGCATTGGAGATAACAGTTCATGGACTCATGGATGTTAATTTGGAATCATTGGTTTGTCTTGATTCTTTCCCTGATTTTATTCTAATTTCTTATTGATTTCTTAATATCTTTTAATAGAATAATTGATATTTTTTTTTGTCTTTTTTCTCATTTTCTTGTACTTGAGTACATATAATCACTTAATTGTTGCATATTTTTGCAATGCTATAATTTTGATATATATATATATATAATTGCTGTAATATTAATGCTTACTCACAAGGTTTAGACTCCAAGAACTTGCCATATATTGTTAAATGTTATGGGACTATGATTAATGCTTCTATCTAATTCCAGGAGAAGGGAACACATGAGCCATTAATGGTGCTAAGGAAAGCACAAGGTCATGAAGACCGACCGAAAAATCCAATGGGATTCTGAGAACATCTGCGCAGTGCCAAGGAGCACGAGGTTAAAGAGATCATACATATACAGGTGGGATTGAGGTACTCCCACGCCAACACTGAGGACTTGAACTCAGTGTAAGAATCGAAGCTGCGACGCTTAACATATGTTAAGACGTAGGACTCTCCGAACTACACTGCCAGTCAGGTACCACAGGTTGGCTATTATCTGGCTCACCCATATATTCCTGAGAGTAAAGGGAATGACAGACGCTTCCCTTGCATTTAAATCTGGTCCTTTTTTCTCTCTTATAGAATGGCAACTTCCTGTAGTCTTAGCTGCAAATGGGTAAGTGCAGTATTACTGCATTGTATCCTACAGACTAGTAGGATGGAAATTATAATTGATGAGACCCTAATACAAGGGCCTGTTATTTTGTTTTCTTCAAAAATTTTTTATGTACATAACTTTGATATTTTGATTTTGATTTTAATACCTTTCTTTTTCAAAAGCTTCAATTTTCTATTTGATTTTTATATTTTTTCTTTCTTTTTTCTTTTGAATTGACTCATGCAACCCCATGACTCAACTGTATATATTGAGCTGATCTGGGTATTTCTTTCTAAATACCCACGTCAGGGGGGATTGTATTTTTATAAAATCCAAGATTAATCGTATTTTTATTATATCCAAGATTTAATTTTTGGTTTTGTTTGAGAAAATTCTCAGGGAAAGAAACTTGCTGATTCCTTAAATCCAGAGAATGAACTGTTTGCAGAGAGATGCCTGAAGAACCTACGTTTAATCAAGAGATCCAGAATGAACTTTGGGTTACAATTGATTGAACTGATGGGGTTTTGTTGCATCAAGTGATCCAGAACGAACTTTGGGTACTAATGAATGGACTGATGGGGTTTTTGAACAGTTACCTTAATTGTACATGTTATGCTGATTGGGGACTGCCCCCAATTGGGTTTCTTGTCAACGCGCTTAGCAAAACATTGGTTTTGCTTTCTCTCTTTTCCATTTCCCTCTTATCTCTAACTATTGTAGTTAGAAGGACCTTTGTGGTAGAAGATGTTTGTGTAACATGATCACTTGGGGTGACTAGGCACCCAATGATCATCAGGGGGGATTGTGTAAATAGAATAGCCAGATCCTATTAATAGTCAAAAATCTACTCGACCTAGGCGTGCTAATGATGTCACTCCCACCTCCCTTAGTGGGGAGGGGAGACGAGTTACCCACACGTGACAATAAGTAACAAATCAAGAATAAGGGACTGCCCTTTGGGCAGTCCAAATCAATGTAGAAACTGCCATTTGTCCATTTGAATTAGAGGTGGACCACAGGAAGTGATGAAAGACACATTCTCTTTAAGTAAGTTAGTGAACTTCCTGTAGAGTGAGTTGGCGTCTGGAACTGGAAGAAGAAGCATCTCCTGAGACCACAGACAGATTACACTCTGTATTGTCACGTGGGTAAGTTAGGCTGGCTTCCTTGGCCTAGCTGGGCCAATTCTAAACTCTGCCTATCCGGCTGTTGGGCCTGGCGGCTTACAGCTTCATTTATTTAGTCTTCTACCTCCCTCTTCTCTTTATCCCTACTCACTTTCCTGATTGTAAATAAACTCCTCAACCCGATGCTGACTTGGGTCTGATTTAATTACGGAATCAACCTGAATTGTTGATTCCTGGCGGCCACATATTTTAAAGATATAACTATAATAACTAAATTTTAATTCTTACAACCCCTAAAAGAATAGAGGATGATTATAAGCATTTTTGCAGGTTAATGTCCAGTGGCAAAAAGCTTGGAAAAGCCAGAGAAGAAAAGTATCTAAACTATGGAGCCAGTGGGAAAGGGGAAAGCACAACTCAGACCAGTGGGTAGAATACAATATGGTACTTATCAGAGCTGATTTGGAGGAAAGAAGAAGGAAGAGAGATGAAGTATAGAAAGAGAAATGCTTGTCAAAACCTAGAACTCCCATACCCAAAGCTAAGGATTGGGGAAATTATATACTAGAAGGATGACAATAGCTCTGTCAAGCAATTCAATGGCTAAAAATTAAGAACCAATCCAATGTCTAGCCCAGGCAAGATTAAACCAAGGAACTTTTAGAGAAATATATACCAATCCAGTAGATTAACCATTCTTAACCCTCTCTGTGTGTCATGGGTCCTTTGACAGTCTGGTGAAGCCTACAGACCCCTTCTAAGGATAATGTTTTTCCATGCATAAAATAAGGCACATAGAATTATAAAGGAAACAAATTCTGTTGAAATATTATCAAAATATTAATTTTTTAAAAGAAATTCATGGGGGGGGGGCAGCTGGGTAGCTCAGGGATTGAGAGCCAGGCCTAGAGACAGGAGGTCCTAGGTTCAAATCCGGCCTCAGACACTTCCCAGTTGTGTGACCCTGGGCAAGTCACTTGACTCCCATTGCCTACCCTAACCAATCTTTCACCTATAAGTCAATACACAGAAGTTAAGGGTTTAAAATTAAAAAAAAAAAAAAAAAAGAAAGAAATTCATGGACCCTAGGTTAAGAACTCTTAAATTAAAAGTAGGACATGAAGAAAGAATAAGGAAAATCTAGTTCCTCATAGGTATTCATGGAGAATCAGGATTAACCAGTAAAACTTACAGAAATACATTTCATAATTCTCCCCTTGATTTATTATATACTAACTGTAGGTAGAGAGAAACCCATTAAAATACCTAAAACAAAGATCATGGGCTATTTCCAGGAAACAAGAAAGGTCTGAGACTTATAAACCAAACTAAATGCTGAGGGAACCTAATCTAGAAATAAAAAGTAAGGGCAGGTACAAGCCAGTTAGAGATGCCAGGAGGCCAAGTTCTAGAACTCACTTGTGAAAGAGTGCAATGAAGAAGCACAGCTAGATGATGGAAGCCCAGAAGGGCAAGAACCCCAAAATTTAGGTTGTAGCAAAGAAGAAGAAGATGGGGATGGGACTCCCAAGATTTCCTATCACACTTTGCAGAGAAAATTTGAAAGAAATGACATCATACTAACTTTAGTTATTCTTAACCACTCCTATCCCATCTCCAGTCAAATTTCCACCTCATAGCTTTCAAGCCTTCTAAGAATAAGGTGTTGTTCCCCCTAGGTGTTGAAAGCACTTGATATTCCATTTGGTAAGGTAGAGGAAAATGTGACAGGCTATTGGGTTTTATGAATTCATTTCTGGAGCAACTCTAAAAAATCATTATGTCATTGTATGTATACATACGTGTGTGTATGTGAATATGTTTATACATGCCCCTTAAACTTTTTTATATAGTATTCTGCTAAGATCTTAAATTAACAGGATCTTGCTACATAATGTTTGTGGTCTGGAAGCAATCACTTCTTGGGGTGCTGACACTTCAGCACTCTGCCTAAACTAGAAGGCAAATCATTTAAGGAACATTTAAAACAAAATTCAATCCCTATGTTTTGAATTATGGTACACAGAGACAAGGACTAAGGCAATTCTCTGTAAAAGCTTGGAGAAATACCAGATTTAAAAGCTTCTTATAAGTCTTCTCTGACCCAATTGGAATGTGACTCAGGTTGCCTTTTTCATGTGTTTAAAACAATTGTGTAATGCTATTGTTTAGCCACTGAGATACATTTATCACTAAATAAATTCCTTGTTAATGGTGATGAAAACTATAAAATGTGCCTCTATGAAACAGGAACTCTCAGTTTCCTAAGTTAACAGAAAACCCAATTTGCTCACACAGTAGATTTTAATTTACCCTAGACTATAAACTGTAGAAATTCTTTGGGAAAAGAAGCCTAGTAATTATCCTCACATTTAAAAGACAATAATAAACTTTCTCTCCTAATAAAGCTCAATAAATGTATCCAAGGTTAAATGTAGGAAAATTACTAGTATTGTATAAAATAGTAGCAAAGATTGAAAAGAAAAAAAATGAACCAATATGTATTAAAATATTGAAAGTATCTTTCTTTGTGGGGGCAAAGCACTGGATATTGAGGGAATGTCTATTGAGGAATGGCTGAACAAGTTGTGGCATATGATTATGATGGAATACAACTGTGCCAGAAGAAATGATAGGCAAATTGCTTTTGGAATGACCTACTTGAAATTATGAAAATCAAAATGAATAGAACCATGAGAACATTACATTCTTCTACAGAATTAATGTTTAAAGAATAAATTGTGAATATCTTATCTCCAGAGAAAGAACTAATAAATAGAAACATAAAAGACATAGTTTATATATACATTTTTTTTTCAAACAGTGCTTCTTCTAGTGAGGGGAAAGGACAGCGGATGGAAGGTACTGGGAATTTTGATGTAACCAACCAACCAAATTAATAAGAGAAAAGAAAAGAAAAAATGAAATTGAGATTGTTTAGTCTAGAGGAAAAGTAAAGTCAGAGGAGGCAATCATGTGCCAAATACCAAGATCATTAATGTTTACTGAGTGAATGCAAATGGAAAATTGTTATCAATCATTAAGTATTTATTAAGCACATGCTATTTGCTTGGCACACTGAACTAAGTTCTGGGGGTAAAAAGAGAAAAATGATGCAATCGATTTTTGGCCAAGATGGTTTCCTGAACAAGAAAAATATGAAATATAATTTGATCCTAAAATCAATATGAAGCCACTGGAGATTATTGAAGGATGACAAGGTCAGACTTTAACTTTAAGAAAATCACTTTTTAGGGAAAAAAATATGGAGGATGGATTGGAAAGGGGAGAACTTGGGTTGTGGAGAATTAGAGAAGGGAGAGATGGGAGGCAATGAAACTTAGCCAATGAAGAAGCTCTTGCAATAATCCAGAAGTGATGATGGAGAGTGTTAGGGTGATTAATATACAAGAAAAGTAAAGATTGGAGAAGATGTAGAAATAACCAAAATTTCACATCTAATTAGAGTTGTGGGATGAGGAAAAATAAGAAGTCAAGGGTAATGATAAGGCCATAAACATGGGGATATTGGAAAGATAGTAAATGCCTTCAACAGAAATAGGAAAGTTCAGAAGTGTGAGATTGGAGAAATGATAATGAATTCTATTTTAGATGTGTTGAGTTTGAGATACTGTGGGA
The DNA here is from genome assembly GCF_016433145.1 of Gracilinanus agilis. Taxonomy (NCBI): domain Eukaryota; kingdom Metazoa; phylum Chordata; class Mammalia; order Didelphimorphia; family Didelphidae; genus Gracilinanus; species Gracilinanus agilis. The sequence goes on along the minus strand of NC_058131.1, from coordinate 466,420,018 downwards.
GAGGCATATAAAAATGTCCAATGTTTATGATTGGTCAGGAGTTCAGAGAAGAGATTAGGGCTCTAGGGGTCATCTGCATAGAAGTTATAATTAGACCTTTGAGAATTGATAAAGTCATTGATTTAAAGGGTACAAAAAAGAGAGAAGAGGGCTGAGAATGGAGAGGAGGAATGGGGGGAACACCTAAAGTAGGGGGCATAATATGAATAATGATCCAGCAAAGGAGACTGAGTAGCAGGAGTCAACTATGTGGAGAAAAACCAAGTAAGAACAGTTGTAGGGAAAAAACAGAGAGAAAAGAGCAAGTATCCAGGAGAAGATTATAACAAATATCATGCTGTGGAGAGGTCAATACAGAGGATTGAGAAAAGATCATCCAACTTGACAATAAAGAGATCACTGGTAACTCTGAAATGAGTAGTAGTTTCAATTGAGCAAAGAGTGGATCAGGAGGTTAAGAACCTCAGAAACTCAAATATAGTAAAATTAAAGCTTTACTTACTGTAAAGTTATAGTTGAGCCATTCTTTTTCATTTATATTATATTACTCATTCATTCATATTATAGTTTTTTTCCCTCATCAACTAGGAATTTCCATTGGTGCTCATTTGCTAAAGTAAGGCAGCTAAGGGATACCATGGACTGAATAATAGGCCTGGAGTCAGGAAGACCTGGGTTTAAATCTGGCCTGAGACACTTCCTAGCTGTGTGACCCTGAGCACACTTAACCTCTATCTCCCTTGATTTTCCTCAACTGTAAAATAAGAATAATAGCACATACCTCTAAGATCAAATGAGATATTTGTAAAGCATCAGCACAGTGCCTCTCACATAGTAGCTGCTTAATAAATGTGTTTTCTTCCTTCCAAACATTAATGCCTCAAGACATTTCTGGTGTAATTGTCATCTTTAATATTTATTTTTTTTAGAACAGTAATTCTCAGAGTATGGTCCTCCCCAAGACCCTTTCAGGGGGTCCATCCACAAAGTTAAAACTATTTTTAAAATACCATTAAGATGTTTATATTTCTATGGGTCTTGATCAATGACACATGTAAAACCCAGTGGTATTGTGCATTGGCTATGTGAGGGGGTGGGAGGAGGGGAGGGAAAATTTTTTCTTATTAATCAATTAAAAAAAGATGTTTATATTTCTAGAACAATATAACTTACATAAACAAAAGTTCTTTGGGGTCATCAATAAAAGGGGCCTTAAAACTGTGGGGGTAGAAATCCAGAAGAAAACATATGACTTATCACTTGCTTATATGGGTATATGATTTGGGATTTGGGTTTTAAAATATTACTCTATTACAAAAATGAATAATAAGGAAACAGTTTTTGAGTGATGATGCATGTATAACCCTATGGAGTTGCTTGTCAACTCCGGGAGGCAAGAGGAAGACAACAAGAATCATGCAACCATTGGAAAAAGTTAAAAAATAAAATAAAAGGGGTCTTGAGACAAAAAAATCTGAGAACTGCTACTCTACACAAAACAATTCCAATTCCTTTTTTCCGTTTCATGCTTTGATACTATTTTGTAGAGTACTAGTCACTTTACTAAATTTGCCTTTGGCTAATATTATAAAGCCGTAAACAAGGAAAGTTTATTATTATCTTTTAAAATGGAGTACTATACTAGGTTTCTTTTTTCCTACAGAAGTTCTGGTTTATAGTATGTTTTCTTACTTACTGTAAAGCTATAACTTAGGGGTCCTGTTTTAGATAAACATATTTAATGGATTTCATCACCATGAACTAACCATTTACTTGAAACCTGTAAGAACTCAAAAAATGGAGGGTTAGGAGGTGGGCAACCGGGTGACTCAGTGAATTGAGAGCCAAGCCTAGAGACTTGAGGTCCTGGGTTCAAATCTGACCTTAGATACTTCCTAGCTGAGTGACTATGGGAAAGTCACTTAACCACCTTTGTCTTGCTTTTACCACTCTTCTACCTTGGAACCAACACACAGTATTGACTGTAAGACAGAAGGTAAGGGTTTTTAAAAAACCCTCAAAGAATAGCAATACTGTCAATAGGAAAAGTGAAGTTTGAAGAAGTGTGGGTTTGGGGAAAATGAATAATAATTCTTCCATACTTTCCTAAGAACAAATGAAAAGTGTCTAAGGAGAAGAGAACATTGTCTAGTAGAGCAGCGATATTGCTGAGATCTTTCTGTTGCTGTAAAGGGACCACAGGTGGAGGGTTGGGAGGCTGTAGAGATATTAAGAGAAGGGGCAGAGAATATTGCCTGGAAACTGCTGCAGATGCCCCGGTGGATTGATTACAATTGCCCTGAGGGGTACAAGTCCAGTGTCTCCATTAAAGACTAATAGTGGGAAGTGAAAGAATCAAGGACTGTTGAAGAGAGTGGGGTGATTGTGTTGGAGACAAGTTGAATCTTGGCTATGGGATCGGGGTGGGAGACAAGGAGGGTGACCCTCCTCCAGCATTCTGCTTCATTTATCACACATCATCCATTGGGATCAAGTCTTTCCCATGCCCACTCCCATCTCTGGAGAAGGATGGGAGGAGGGAAGGGAACTTCAATCTTTTCTGGAGACGATTGATCTAGGTTGGCACAACACATCCCTAGTAGTAGCAAGTTGCAACAGGATGAAATTTTTCCTACTGAGACAGATGAGTAACCAGGCTATTCTGGCTCTTGTGTTGGTGAGATGATTTCAGGTAGTGGAATATGAAGAGCATAATAAAGGACATTGAATTGGGAATGAATGAAGATGGTCTGTCCAGAGATAATGAGAGGAAGGACCTGGAAGGAAAAGGAAATGTGTATTAGATTATAGCCATAAATATAGTTTCTTCATTATTTGCTACAAAATAAAGAGGAAACGAATTTGTTCTTTTTTGGCCCCCCCCTCAAAGATGTGCTGGTGAATGTTTAACAATAGGCTTCCCCCCACCCCAAATACTCAAGTCACCTTTAAGTTTAATTCACTTTCTTAATATTTTTCATCACTTTCTTAAATCTAGAAAATCAACAAAACAATAAACCAAACCTGAAGTGTAGCCTTTGCCAATTCCTGATTGGAATTCCATTTTTTTATTGAAAATTTAACAATCATTTCCATTGGAGCTGACTCTGGCACTCACTTGTCAGCTCCCTTTGGCATTATAAGAGTTGCTTAGGCATTCATTCAGCATTCAGTCAACAAAGAGCACCAACTGAGTGTAAGACACTATGAAAGGTACAAAAGTGCCTAGACTGAAAGGTGGGTAGGATGCCAACAGACCCAAATGAGGGGCAAAAGAAAAAACATTCTATTTGTAAGGTGTGGTGAGATCCTGGGGCATGTTCTGGGAATAGTGAGTAGTCTAGCTTGGTCAGAAGATAGGATATATCTGTGAGGAGGAGTATGAGATAAGTTTTCAAAGGCAGGACAGAGCCAGATTGTGAAAGGCTTTTTTTTTTTTTTTTACTAGACTAAAGAGCTGGAATTTATTCATTCATTAAATGAGGAACCACTGAAAGTTTTTACATGCACCTATTTTATTTTCTTTTTAAACCCTTATCTTCTATCTTAGTATCAATTCTAAGACAGAAGAGCAGTAAAGGGTAGGCAACTGGAATTAAGGGACTTTCCCAGGTCACACAGTTAGGAAGCATATGCCCATTTTATGAGTAGAAAGCAAGGAAATCCATTTACTTTCTCCTGGCAAAAGAGAGAGTAACCACATTCTTGTTTGTTTTCTCTTTCCTTTTTTCTTCTTTTCTTTATGTCTCTCTTTTTAATTTTTTTTTTAAAGAGACAAGTTCTGGCTAAGATTTTTACTTATAAAAGAAATCAGCTATGCTGGCTAATTATTAGATGGTAAATTCCTTAGAGGTGGGGAACACTTTGGGCCTTTAACATAAATCTTGAGGGCCTGGCAACTGCTGTGCTGGGTGAGGGCTCTTGGTAAGTACTATTGACTGCTTATTCATCATACAATTGTTCTCCTTGGAAACAGGCAAAATTCTGCTTTGAGCAGAATGAAGCTAGTACAATTAAGTCTGGGCAGGCATGTCAGGCAACTCAAAGTGCAGACTTGACAACTTTTTCTGCAGCCCAGAAACTTGCAATAGTAAACCTACATTTTTTTAACCTCTCCTGGGTAAATATATTTACAACATTCAAGGTTAAACTAGAGCCAAAGGAGTCCAACAGTACAACAATATTTATTCATTCCTTGATTTGTTTCTTTGATAGATTAACATTTGCAAACCCAAAACAAAGTATTCTAAGTAAACAAAACAACTAAAAGAGTGTAACCCATAGTGCTTTACTGGTTTTTTAAAAGTTAGGAAGATAGTTTAATAAAGTGGTACTATTGTGTTTAGTCTAAGTTTTCTTGTCGTATGATACTGTTTTTATAAAACAAAAAAGAAAACCTTATCTTCTATCTTAGAAATACTCAGTATCTGTTCCAAAGCAGAAGAGCAGCAAGGACAAGGCAATTGGGGTTATGGGGTTTGCCAAGGGGTCACACAGTTAGGAAGTGTCTGAGATCAGATTTAAATCCAGGACCTCCCCTCTCCAATGATACTATCTTCATTTACATAGCTGCAGTAAACATATATATTGTTAATTTGAATCTGCTTTATTCACTCTGAATATATGACTTTACATAACAGATCAAATGCATCACTTGTGGCCCCCAGATGCTCCTGTTTGCAAATGACTTTGTGTTGTTTCCATCAAGATTTTTAATCTTGAAAAACATCTTGGAAGAAATCTATAAACACTGAAAGGGATTTGTTTTAACCATTCACACAAAAAGACCAAATGGATGAAGAATGCCCAGATGACAACATGCATTTGGATAGGAGCATTGCTAGAAGGGATCATTGAGACCATTTGACTCAATCTCTTCCTTTTATGGAAGAGAAGCTGAGACCCAGAGATGAGAATGATCATCATTCCCAAGGTCACATAGGTAGAAACTAAAAGAGATGAGAACCCCAGTCCTTTGACTCAAAATTCATTGCTCTTTCCACTAAACCATAATACCAGGTATGATGAGATTGAACTAAATGCTAAATTTTCTTCAAGCTCTTTTTGGTAGATACTAAACATGAGCAACTAGGAAGTACAGTGGATAGGCTACCAGGCCTAGAGTCAGGAAGACTCATCTTCTTGAATTCAAATCTGACCTCAGACACCTATTAGCTATGTAACTCTGGGCAAATCACTTAATCCTGTTTGCCTCAGTTTCCTCATCTGTAAAATGGACTGGAGAAGGAAATGGCAAGACACTCTGGTATCTTTGCCAAGAAAACCCCAAATGGGGTTATGAAGAGTTGGACATGACCAAAATGATTGAATATCATTAGATAGTAAAAATAGCTGAGAACTGTATACTGTTGGAGATCTTTATGGAGTTTTTTGACCAGTTGGGTGGTAGTATGGCAGCCATGGTCCCCTAGGACCATATTGGTGAACCTAAAGAACATATGCCAAAGCTAATCAGAAGGGCTGCTCCCCTCCCCCTCTCCACCCATGCCTGAGGACATTCCTCCCATCACCTGCCCCTCTGCCCAGCAATCCAATGGGAGTGCTTCCTCCCTCCCCTGTCTGGGTTAAGGCAGGAGGTTCAAATGCAGTGTGAGGGTTGCAGTTTGGGCACTCAGTCTCTAAAAGGTTTACCATCACTACCCTAGGACCTTAAACTTCATCTGCCAACTGTGGAGGGATCTGTGTCTCTGGCAGAAAAAAGTAAAGAATTAGAAACAATCAGGAAAACTAACTTTCACCTGTATTGTCTAATCCTTTTAGTTCTACCATCTTCCCTGAAATTCTAGGAAATACCAGTATACTTTGCTTTAAACAAAACTGATATATGCAAATCCAGATTTATGCAAAAGCTCTAGCCTTGAACAACCCCTTCTGGGCCATAGGGGATGAGGTATTACACTATTCCATTTTCTGTTGAGGGAACGAAGGCATGCGATTTGGACTGAGTTCAGACTTGAGAGCAGCCTACCCTCTAAAAAGAGAGGTTTAGGTTCTCTGTTCTTGCCGTCTCCAGCTCATTAACACCCCTACTCCAGCACCTCAAGCCTGATTTTATTCATAGCAAATTAGGTTTTAGCTCAGAGCCTCCCCAAAAAAGAAAGTTACTTAGTATACAATATGAATTATATATGGCCCCAGTAATTTATTCCTACACACAGAAAGGAATGCTAAACATGCAACATTCACGAACATGCATTTGACCAAAACAAAAAACAAGTCAAGATTCAGTAATTAAACTTGTAACTACTGTTACAATCAGCTGGGAGACTGATGCTTAAACCTCATCAAAACATAAAAGTTTGCAGTACTGTTAATTAGGCATTTTACATTCCACCTTAGTTCTGCACTGTCCAAACAACTCCTGGTACAAGACTACTCCTCACTTGAGCTCTTACCAGTCCTCTGGGAGATGGTCAGATTCTCTGAAAAAGAAGCTTCCCCTGCCACTGGCTAGCTCTCCTCTAGTACTTCACAGCTCATGAAGGTAACTTCAAATTTAACTTGGGAGAGCTTACCTTTTTTCTGCAATTAAAATGGAATTCAATTTACAAATGTAACAGAAGACTGATTAATGAGAGTCTAGTCCTTGGGAGCATGTACAGTATCCCCTGCTTGATGTCATTCTTCATGTAGATGTTTCTGGTAAGCCTGTGATGGAAGGTCCTACTCTTCATTTTGGATTATATGCCTGTATTCTGTGACTGTTTCCTGTCCAATGAATCTAACATAGAGGGGATTTTTGACTGGCTGTCAAGATAGAATTGAGGGTACATACAAAAAGTCACTAACCAGAAAAATCCAATTCTCTTTTCCTGGGGTTATTTTAGTAAAGAAGACAGGTGGGAAAAGAGTCTCAGAATTTCTCTTACCCAGAACCATCATGAAGCTGATGGTGAACGAATGAAGTGAACTACTGTATCCTTCTTTTCTTTAGCACAAGGCCTTGTAAAAATGTGAAATGCCAGAAGATCAAGTTATCAGAGGTTCATAAAGAGGATTCCATACCAGTTTGCTAGGCTCAGAGCTGGGTAGGACACCAGAGTAGCCTTTGGAATAAGCCAAGTGAAATCAGTCTATTAGGGGATCAAAGTGTCCTGTCCTGCAGTAAAGGAACAACCTATCTATAGGTTGTTCTTCATTTGGAAGGAACTTTGTTGAGCAAATGCATCATGTAGAGTATGAAGCACATGCTTTTAAGCATGGACTCCCATTGGTCCATCTGCCATTACATAAGTGTGCAGTTTACACACAGTTTTCTAGGATATAATTCTTATATAAACCAAAGCCCATCTAGAACTTACCTAGAGTGGTATAGATAACCATCTATGGAGTCAATTGGCCACAGGCTGGGAGATTCATTATAGTACAGACCCATAAGCCCAAGTATTCCAAGAAGTTGGTCAAGTCTCTTCATTTTGCAGCTTTACAATAATTGGTCAGTTTTTTCTCTAATAGACCCAAGAGGTATTCCATAGTGTAAAAAATAAAATTAATATAAAAGGATAGCTTTAAAAATATTATGGTTTTAAAAGATTTATTGGTAGCCATTAGAAAATGAAGCCATGAGCCATGCTAGCTAAATTGGTTGAAAAGATCACGTGCCTGGCCTGCCACCTCCATGGTGGATAGATAGCAAAGAGGAAGTGCAAAACCAGCCCCTCAGTTTTTATCCTTCTGTCTACATCATTATGCAATTGTCTATGTCATCATGCAAGACAGGAAGCCAGTGGCTCATGGGAAATGTAGTTCAAAGACCCCAAACTTCCAATAACACAATAGGCAGAAGATGTGATTTAAGGAAACAGAGATAAGCAGGACACACTTTTATGAAATTTAAATACTCTTCTGGCTCTGGTTTCATTTAGAAAGCAGGCAGTAAAACATTAGAAGCTATGAGGCCCCTATTCCCTCTCTTGTTCCCAGCTGCTGCATCTTGAGCTGCTCAAAAGCTTTGTTCCACATTGTACCCCAACCCCATCTCCCAATAGCTAAAATAGTGTCAGAGGAAATTTGGCCTTTTACATCCAAAATTTTATAGGCTCCTCATGCTTCATTTTTGCTTATTTCATATCCCTTCTCTGGCCATGTATGGAAAGTAGCTCATTAGTCCTTGCTGGGGGCAGCTACCAGGACAGTTAGTTAAGGAACATCTAAAGTCAGTCTTTTAGTGGTCAACATTCAGAACACTCTCTTCCCTTAACTGACCTGCAAAAGTTGGGTGATGTCAATTAATTTGTGCTTCACTTCAGAGAGGCCTGCTTTCTTAGCTGATACAAAGGTGATCCCCAGAGCCAGTGAAGGTTCCAGAATCCCAGAGAAGAAAATTTCTCATATATACCTAATAGTAAGATCAAAAGGTATGAAGAGTTTAGGCACTTTCCCCATATAATTCAAAATATACTTCTAACAAACACCTTTGTTTACCAAGTTCATAGCCTTGTAGTATAGGCACGCATCACACTTTACTCAGGTGTAATGCTGAAAAGTTATGTATAAATAAAAAAAATTATTTGAATCAGTTTAAATGCATTAGGGGAGTTCATTACATAAAAAGTCTTTGATGAATAATTTCACAAAGTGATTACCCTAAATTTATCTGTTTTGCAAATCTAAATTTACATGTTAGGTTTCATGAAAGTAGAGTTCGTCCATGCTAAAATTAAATACATGTAATAATAAATATCTTATTTTATATATGACATGGTAGAGTTACAAAATTCTCCTCATATTCAAGAAAGACATATTGAACGGCATTTTAAGTCCACCTATATCTCCTATGATGCTTGAAGCCCGGGGAAAATCTCTCATTGGAAGAAATTCCCAAAACTATGTTCTCTAGGAAGAAACTGCATCATGAGAAAAGGACTCTGGTTGCTAGAGAGTATGCTGAGAGTTAGGACTGCTTTTTGCCTTTCTTTGTACTCCTAGCGTTTAGTCCATTTCCTGTCATGTCCATCATTTTAAAAAATATTTTATTTTTCCCAATTATATGTAAAAATTTTTTTAACATTCATTTTTTTTATTTTGAATTCCAAATTCTCTCTCTCTCTGTCTCTCTCTCTCTCTCTCCTCTCCCCTCTCCCCTAAGACAGCAAATCATTTGATATAGTGGTCATGTGAAATGGATTTCCATATTAATCATGTTGTTAAAGAAAAAAGACCAAAAACACTCCAAGTAAAGAAAAATAAAGATTTTAAAAGTATGCTTTGATCTGCATTCAGATTAAATCAGTTTTTTCTCTGGAGATGGATAGCATTTTCATCATGAGTCCTTCAGAATTGTCTTAGACCACTGTATTGCTGAAAATAGCTGTTATTTATAATTGAGTATTAATTATTAATCACAATTAATTTTTCATAGCAATTGTTATTAATAGCAATTAATTATTCATAGTAATATTGCTATTACTGTATACAATTTCTCTTGGTTCTGCTCATTTTATTTTGCATCAATTCATGTCTTTCCAGATTTTTCTGAAAGCATCCTACTCATCATGATTAATAGCACAATAGTATTACATCACAATCATTTACCATAATTTGTTCAGCCATTCTCTTTGCCAACAAAAAAAAATTGCTACTGTAAGTATTTTTGGACATAATGGCCCTTTTCCCTTTTCTCTGACTTCTTTGGGATTCAGACCTAGTAGTGGTAATGCTGGGGCAAAGGGTTCATACAATTTTACAGTATTTTGAGTTTAGTTCTTAAATTGTTCTCCAGAATGGTTGGACTACTTTTCTTCTATTTCCTCAGTCTTTTGACTTTGATTGTTTCTAGATATATCATAAAGTCATTAGCTTCCACTTGCCCAATTCTAATTTTTTTAAGGAATTACTTTCTTCAGTGATCTTTTGTAATTCCTCCATTTAGCAAATTCTATTTTCTAAGGAGTTCTTTTCTCCAGTGAATTTTTGTAGATCCTTTCCTATGTGCCATTTCTGTTTGGCACATTCTGTTCTGTTTGTTTGTGTGTGTGTGTGTGTGTGTGTTATTTTCTTTGGTACTTTTTTGTGTCTCCTATACCAAATCATTATTTTCTTGATCACTCTCATTTCTTTTCTCAATTGTCCTTCTACCTCTCTTATTTAATTTTTAAAATCCTTTTTGAGCTCTTCCAGGAATTGATTTGGGCCCCAAGATCGATTTACACTTTTCTTTAAGGTTTTAGATATAGCAGCTTTTATTTTGTTGTCTTCTTCTGAATTTTGTGTTTTGATTTTGTTCTTTTCTTATTTTTCCAGCCTGTTTCCTGACTTTTAACTTTAAAAAACTCAAAGTTGAGCTCTATATCTGAGGTGGTGGGGGCACTGCCCCTAGCTTCAGGGTTTTTTTGTTGTTGTTGTTGTTTTGTTTTGTTTTGTGCAGCTGCTTTCAGAGCTAGTTCTGGGAATCTATAAGGTTATAAGGTTTCAGTTCTTCAGGTGGTATGATGTAAGAAGAAGTGTGTTTACTACTCTCTTGGCCTGTGGTCTGGTCTGTGAGAAATGGCAAGTACTCTTTTCCCTCTACTGGAACTGTGACCAGAATTCCCCTGAGGCATAAATTCTGGTATATTGATGGTTCTCCTCACTCTGAAGCTGTGACTCAGAATGATAAAAGGTATCTGTCTGTGGGCAATGCAACAGAGTCCTGTACCTAGCAAAGAATCTCCTTCTAACCAGTTTTCTGACCCTCTTGCTGTCTATGGGTTGAGAGTTCCAGATACTGATACAGCCTCTCCCAAGGTCTATTGCTGCCTTGCTGAGGTGGGGCCTCCCCTGCCAGGAGATTGAGCTCCACTCTGACCTAGGGGTAACAGACCTTTTCTGCTGACCTTCTATGTTTTAGGCAAGGAAATTGTTCTTCCCATCCTTTTGTGGCTTCTGATGCTCCAGAATTTGTTTTGAAGTATTATTTTAAAATTGTTTGGAGGAGAAATTGAGGGAGCTCAGACAAGTCTCTTCCTTTTTTTCCTACCATCTTGGTTATACACACACAGAGCAAGCATTTAATAAATGCTCATTGCCTTGATTTCCAGCCTTCCTCCTTGGAGCTTAGCAAATCTCCATTTACTGGACTTGAGGGGCTTCCACCAATTTCCAAAGGGCAGATGGCTTTTGGGCCTAAGCTTTTTATCACTAGGTGCATGAGCATCAGATATAATTATATACCTCCCCCCAATATATTGGGAGCTGGGAGAATTAAGGGAGAATTAGATTTTAATCTCTCAGGACCCCATAATAGATTATACACATTTGTATATGGGGGGGTTAAGAATGAGTCTATGGTCTACCTCACTCTTCTGTCTAATTAAATTTTTTCCTATTGGATTTGTGGTTCCTGCCTGCTCTCTAAATAAAGTCCTATTTTCAAAATTATGATTAATCAAAGCATTGAGTCCAAGATTAGAAAGTTCTCCAAAGTCGAGTGGAACCCTTATTATATAAGGAGCCTATGAGACATTATTGCTCCTATTTTAAAGATGGCGAAACAAGCTCAAAGAAGTCCAATAGTTCATTCAAAAAAGTGAATTAGCGGCAGAGTCTGTTCCCAAACCCAGATCTTCTGAATCCAAGTCCAGTAATTTTTACATTATTATGTGCAGATCCTCCCACCTCCAACTTCAAGGTACCCATGAGTAGTGACACACAGAGATACATGAGAGAATAGGGAAAGACTCATGAGGTGTTTTAAAGAAGGAAGCTATGACTAATAATATCATTACTCAAGCCTTCTCTCTTCCAAGACCTTAGGACATCTTATAATCTGGCCCAGAATATGACAGCTTTCTCTGCCAAGGAGAGTTACCTTTGAACTGAATGACAGAACACAAATGACTAACATGGAATTGATATCCATGATAAGTAAAGACATAGTAAGAGAGCACCTAGCTGACCCTGATGAATTCAAGTCGCCTCACCTTAGTATCATTCAGATACTGAAAGAACTGGCAGATGGAACTGCTAGACCACTGTGAATAATATTATAAGGCTTTGTAGAAAACAGAAGTTTCACAACATTGGACAAGAGCAAATGTCATCCTGATTTTTGGAAAAAGATAAAAAAAAGTCTACAAATGATAAGCCAGTGAACTTTGATTCCTAGGCTATCATTTGTAAATTCTGTTACTCAGACATGCTTTTTTACTATCCCCTCACTTATCTTTTGTAACAATTCTCTCAGTCATTTCATCATTAAAGAGATGGTGAGTGTCTGGAAAGAGCAGCAATAATCACAAAGAACTAGCATGGCTCCCCAAAACTGGTCAAATCAAACTAATTTATTTGCCTTTTTTTTGAAAGATTATTAGAGCAGTAGTAGATTAAAGGAATTATGTAGATACCATTAGCCTAGATTTTAGCAAAGATCTGATAAGGTCTCACACTTCTTATGAAGAAGATGCAAAACTGGGGGCTAGATGAGAATACAATCAGATGGATTCAGAATTGGTTCAAATGACTGACTCAAAGAGACGTCATTAATGCTGTAATGTCAGTGCAATAAGAAATCTTCAGTAGAGTACCCTGGGAATATTTATTTGGCTCATGCTGGTTAACATTTCTATCAGTGACTGGATAAAGGCTAAGATGGTTCATCACACTTGTAGATTAAACAAAGCTGGAAGGGATAAATAGCTAACATACTAAATGTTAGAGTCAGGAAACAAAAGGAACTTGGGCAGGCTTGAGCACTGGGCTGAACATAATAAAATGAAAGTCAACAATAGGGATAAATGTACAGTCAGATGTGGGTATGAAACAAAAATGAGCTTCACAAATTCATGATTAGGCAGACATGATCAGAAAGCAATTTTTCTGAAAAAGTTCTAAGAGTTTTGATGGACTACATGCCCAATATGAGTAAAGCTAATGGGATCCTGTGCTGCATTAAAAGAGATATCATTGCTTGCAGGCAAGGAGGTAAGAAGAAAATAAGTGCTTATTTCTATTTATTTCCTTCTATGTGCCAGACACTGCATTAAGTACTTTTCAATATTTGGAATTTGATCTTCATAGCAACCCTAGGAGGAAGATGCCATTATTAACCCCATTTTACAGATAAGGAAACTGAAGCAGAAAGGTTAAATAAATTGCCTAAGCTCTCACAGTAAGCCAGATTTGATGTCAGGTCTTTCTAACTCCAGGCCAAGCCACTACACCATCTCATTTAAAGGAATAGGGAGATGATAATCCCATTGCATTCTACCTTTTTAGCATTTTTTTAGCATTCTAGGAACCACAGTTTAGTCAGAACATTGGTAAGTTGGAGAGCATCCTGAGGAGGTCACCTAGGACAGTGAAGGACCTTGAGGCCATATCTCACGAAAACATGTGGGATGTTTAGCTTGAAGGAGAGAAGACTCAGGGGGAAACAGGCTATCTGCCTCCAAGTATTTGAAGAGCTGTCACAGAGAGGAGTGATTAGGTTTGCTCTATTTAGTCCCAGAGGACAGAACCAAGAGCAATCAATCAATAACCATTATTTAGTGCCTCTGATGCACCAGGCACTGTGCTAAGTGCTGGAGATACAACAAAAAGTAAAAGACAGAAACAGCCCTCAAGGTTATAAACTTGTAAATGTAGGCTTAATATCAGGAAAAAAAATTCCTAGCATTTAAATGTGTCCAAAACCAAATCGGGCCATTTCAAAATGGAATGCATTCCCCCTTCTTGGAGGTTTTCCAGCCGAGATTGCAGGCATGTAATTATGGAGATTCATTTTCTATATAGGATTGGACCAGATGACCTAACTCCCCAACCTCTTAGACTCTACAAAGGTCACACAGCTAACTTCCTCAAAAATACCCCTAAATTAGATTATAGTTATAGTTGTTGCCCTTCATACTCAAAAAAAACCAAAATGACATCCCAATGTCGGGGGTTAATGTGCGGTGTGTCTGGCTGTGGCTGGTCATGGTCTTCCTGAGTCCTTCATTAGCTCCCTAAATGAGGAAAGCCAACATGGATATGTATGGAAAGCTACCTCTGGAATGTTTAACTTTCCCAACCATTCTGCTCTGCCCTGAGGAAATCAGATCCTTCCCCCAGCAACAAGCAGTTTAATGAGTCAGTCCTGTCTGAGCTTCTGCTTCAGTCTGTTAACTCTGCATCAGAATGAGAGACATGGATAATCCTCAATGCTTTTGTCTGCAGTTATAGCAGCTGTCTCCACCCTGCCTGACCTGGCTCTTGAAAATTCCCCCAAGAAAAAATTAGGTGGTGACCCTACTTCTTTCAAGGGGACTCATTAGAACCTACATAGTGATTGATCGTTTATTACCTTGGTCCATAGCCAATTCACTTCCTTCTCTTGGATCAAATGAGTAAAAATGGTCCCACGTTTAATGCTGTTGTTCATCCTGGGATTGATGTGGTCATCAATCATTGGTCAGGCAAGGTTATGTTCAGTAGAGTGTGATGGTAAGAGACTTGTAATTCTCTGATATTAAAGGAAAAGAATGAGATGAATTCAAGATTGCAAATTTAATAGTGTAAAGCAAGCCCTATTTAAGAAACATTGTAGACCTATATGGACTGATGCAGGGTGAAATAATCAGAACCAGGAAAACATCGTACACAGTAACAGCAATATTGTGGAATGATCAGATGTGGTAGACTTAGTTACTTTCAGCAATACAGTAATACAAGACAATTGTGAGGAACTTAGGACAAAGAATGCTAACTCCAGAGGAAGGACTTTGGGGAGTAAGAATACAAATAAAAGTATATGAGTTTTCAATTGTTTATTTGAGTTTATGTTTTGGGATTTTGATTTTATAAAATTACTCACAGAAATGAATAACATGGAAAAAAATTAATAAAATTAAAGAAATATTGCCCTAAATTGAACTTATACAATAAAGAGGCATCATAAAATTTTAAGGTTAGGTCTAGACTTAGAGATCATATAGTCCAATAGCTGAGGAAATTAGGCTCAGAGACCTTCAATAACTTATCTAGTATCACACAGGTAGTAAACCATGGAGCTAAGATTTGAACTCAGGATTTTGCAAGCAAAATCCAATATTCTTCTTACTCTACCACACTGCCTTTTCCTTATAGAAGGCATGGGAAAAGGGGAGCAAAAATTTCAAAGAACATATTAAAATTTTTTAAACTTAATCGGCTTTAGGTAAGCATTGAAATTTTATGGTGAGAGGGACTAGACCTGTGATTTCTGTAGTATAAGGAACTCTTAGGTGAGGAAACTCCCTCTATTAATGCAAGTCGGCACCATCTCTGTAACTTGTAGTGTTACAGTTGCCTAGAGCAATAACAAAGAAATAGGGACACTAAAACATAAGAATTCCTGTGCCTACACATTCATTTAGTTTTAAAATGTAATATTATCTATTTGTATTTCTTTGTTAAGTATTCACCAATTGCACTATTTTTTAACCCTTCCCTTCTGTCTTAGTATCAGTTCAAAGATAGAACAGTAACAAGGGTTAGGCATGAGGTTACGTGACATGTCCAGGGTCACATAGCTAGGAAGAGTCTGAGGACAGATTTGAAACCAGGCTCTCTTGACTCCAAGTCTGGCATTCTATCCACTATGACAACTACCTGCCCCCCAATTACATTGTAATCTGTTTGGGGTTGCACTCTGGTGGGCCTTGCATTTAATAACTCTGCTCTGGAGCACTGGAAGTAAAGTGATTTGCCCGGATCACACAATTATTAAGTAGGAGAGGTAGGGCTTGAATCTCTACCTTTTTGGCTCTGAGGTCAGCACTCTATCCACCAGACCATGTTGCTTCTTATTAAAATTCTAGAAATCCCCAAATCTTTCTAAATAAATGAAAGAGAATTCTAAACTCCCTTTAAACAAGATGGCAACACTTTACATTTTAGGCTTCTCAGAATATTCTGAAATTGTCAAGTATATTCTCAAATTGCTCTGTGAGAATGGATGGTCATCACTATCACCTTGAAATGGTCTGGGCCTTGGAGTAGTGTAGCCAACTGGAAAAAATAAAGGTATAAAAAGGTGGTTTGGAAGCATTGTTATGAATGACCACTCATCATGAAGCTAGGAGACAAATTCAAGCAGCCTAGGCCAGCCTGTTATCATTGCTATACTCCCAGAATGACTGAAATAATTCTTTCCCTTTGTCATTTGCTTTGGAGCTTCAGGGTGTTGACACTGGACGGAGAGGCATCTGGGAAAAAAATGTATTCTAAAGAAGAAAAAAAAAGACCAAGTCCCCTAATTGACCTTCCAAGGAACACATGATCTGAATCAGTCAACAACTGAATGCTCATCAGACAGAGAAGACTTTTTTTAGGCTTAGTGGGGGAAGGGAGCCAAATTTAGGGAAAACCAGAGTTTCTGCCTCTGGGGAACTCATAACCTATGTGGGAAAACAAAGCACACACATATTCAAAGAACACAATCAAAGCACTTTTGCCAAGAGACCTTTCCAGATCCCCCAAACAGGGAGAAATTTAGTCACTGAAAAAAAAAAAAAAGAAAGAAAAATATGTATTTGTAAGGGGGAGGGGGGGTGGGGAAGAACAACATCACTGGGCAGGAATGGTTCCAGTGAATAATTCACAGCTTTAAAAGCTTCATTTTCCCTTTGGAAAGTTGGCATGCCACGATTTCATTGTTATTGGCACTGTTGTTTTTATATTCTCAGCTGAGCAGTCTGATGGAAGCCTCTTTGTCACAGTCAATGCTTTTCTGGTATGGCAAAAAACTCTACTTGCTCTCTATGGGGATAACCAGTAAAAATCCATGAGAAAATAAGATGTAGGTCCAAAGGTCAAGTCATCAGCAGCCCACAGAGAGAGAGAGGGATGAGTATGTCCTAAGTTAAATCAGGATTTTCTCAATTCCCTTCTCCTAGCCCAAGACAGAAGAAAAATGCAGAAGAGGGAGAGTAAAAAACCAGGTGAGCCCATAACTTTACTGTCTCTAGTTATCCTTATAAATGCAAACACATATAGGTATATTTTAAGAATTTTAGTATTTGTTATTATTAAGCACATTAAATATGTAGAACACTGTGCCTTCCCTCAAGGTGCTTACCCTCTAAGCAGAGAATCAAATGACAACACAGATAACTATAATATATATTATATATGTCACATATATAATATATAATATTAAATGCATTCAGTCTTTATAAAACAAAATGCCATATGAAGCCTGAGAGGAAATTTATAGCAAGTTGTAACAAGAGCAATATGTACTAAGGTCCTTGGGATGTTATTTTCCTTAAAAAGTTTGAAAGTATTTCTGAGATTTTATTAGCCCTGGAATCTTAGTTGTAATTTGTTCTACCCTTCACTGAAGTTTAGAATCTTCACATAGCTATTGCAGCAGCATCTCATTTACTCTCTAATGGCTATATGGCCTTGAGGGCAAATGGAAGGGACCATTTTCCCTTTGGATCTTTATGCATCACACCTATTCTCCATGACAACCAAAAATAGATTTCTTATCTTCCTGTTTCAAAATGTACTTTCCCTTTTTGATGTCTACTAAGTACCTATTTAATTTGGAGCCCCTCAACCTTCACCTCATTTGCAGGGCAAGTTAACCTCTAACTCCCAATTTCAATAAATGAGCAAGATTTTTCAACTCCTCAGTCCCACCCACATCTCTAGTTCTTCTTTATGACTCATCACTTTAGTGCCCCCAAGGGAGTCATTTTCCAGAATCACGTCATTATAATTTTAAAATATAAAAGTATTTTAAATATATATTGTTACAGTCTATAGTCGTTCTCCAATGCCTCATTGAAATGGCCCAAGGTTTTTGCAGGTGATGCCAATACAACACAAGTCTTGGCAGGTCCAACCAAGCTAGACAAGTATAAGCGTTTAGGATCACATATTCTGAATGAGAAAGGATCTTTGAGGGTATTATTAAATCCAATTCTTTCATGCAACAGATGAAGAAACTGAGTCTCATAGAGGTTAAGTGACTTGCCCAGAATCACACAGTTAGCTGGTAAATAAGTCAGGATTCAAATAGAGGTATTTCTGCTTGCAAGTCCAGCATTTTGTCCATTGCTCAGCATGCCCTCTAAACTCTTTTAAATCCACTGAGACTCATCACCAGAACTCGGTCACCAACTAATGAATTTTTTCAACAGTAGCAACTCAAAGATCATCTACCAAGTTGTAAAAGGTTCGAAGTTTATTCTGAAACTAATGTACAAGGAGTATCCACATAGATGATGTCCTAGCATTTGAAGTTTGAATTACAAATATAATTTCCCCAAGAAAGAAAGTGACATTTCAACATATCTTGTAAATAGACTGCAGATGTTCATGCCATTATGTGTCCTTAAACTAATTCTTACTCTTGGGAATATTGACTCCAAAATAGAATCAGTCAATCAATCAACTAGCTTTGTTAAATGCCTCTCATGGGCCAGGCATCAGGCTAAGAGCTGGAGATACAAATAAATACCAAGACTGAAACAATTCCTACTCATGAGGAACGGGGATTCTAATGGTGATGAGAAAAATAAAATGTTGTAGGAAAATTAACATTTGTATATCATATTCATGGTATTTTAAAATAATTTAAATAATTTTCAAAGTATTTCATATCATTTTGTCATTTGAATCTCATAATATTACAGCAAGGCAAGTAAACAATGTATTACCATGTCTATTGATAAGTAAGGAAACTGAGGCCAAAGAAGTTGTAATTTGCCAAATGTCACATAGTAAGCTAGTGGCTAAGTCTCAAACAGGATTTGAGTAATTAAATTCAACAAACATGAATTAATTAAGCACCTACCTCTTACAAAGAATTGTAGAGTGCTAAACTAAATGCAAAATTTTTTTTTAAGAAAGGGAAAATAATCCCAGCCCTTGAGGAGCCTAAATTCTTCTGGAAAGGGGGGATGCAATACATAAAACAGGTAAGTAAATGTCATAGTCCACAAAACTTCATAGAAAAGTGATGACTGAAAAACCTGAAGACATCAGCAATTTAAAAACAGGGTGAGCTAAACTAAAGGATACTTGCGGAATTGTGTTCATTTAGGGGAGTCAGTGCATTCCTCCAACACTGCTACTTGGGGCAGAGTCACAATTTATTGTTTATGCCTTATAGAAGAAAATCCTACACAGAGGGCAGCTGGGTAGCTCAGTGAATTGAGAGCCAGGCCTAGAGATGGGAGGTCCTAGGTTCAAATCTGGCCTCAGACACTTCCCAGCTGTGTGACCCTGGGCAAGTCACTTGACCCCCATTGCCTACCCTTACCACTCTTCTGCTTTGGAGTCATATTGACTCCAAGATGGAAGGTAAGGGTTTAAAAAAAAAAAAGAAAAGAAAATCCTACATAGAAACACACACATGCACACACGCACATGCACGAACACACACACACACACACACACACACACACACACACACACACACTTCCATCAGAGTGTAAAGTCAATTATCTACTATGTACCTGGAATGGTGCTAAGCTCTGTAGAAAAGAATACAAAGAATAAAATAATCCCTACTTTTAAGAAGGTCACAATCATATAGAAAGGGCAAAGTTACAAATATATTGAATACACACAGAAAAGGTTACAGATTGAGAAGCAGAAATGGTGGCTTTTGGTAGATTTCAGCACCAGAATGTATTCTGCCTTCAAATCCCACACCAAACTGGGAGAGACCAGCAGCAGTCCTATGAGTTTCCATAGTACTCTAAGGAATGAATATTGATCTCCAGGAAGTTTTGTCATGAGTAGAAAAGCCCTAAAGAGAAAAAGTTTTACTTTTACCTGGAAACAACTGGAATTAGACTGAGCTTCTGGATATTTTGGTTTGCTTGAAGGGAGAGAGGGGTGGAATACTTCCTAGTCAAAGGAAGATCACATGAGCAAAAGTAAGATGGGTGGGGTGATATTTGTGTTTGGTTCACTAACATAATTTATTCATTTTAATATTCTGTTTAAATTTTTATACAATATGTCCTTGAGTTAGTGGTGAATCAGTATGTATATAGCAGTGATGTAATAAAAGGAAGACATTTTCTTGATAAGAGAGAAGCTAAGCCAAGATCTCACCAAATGATGGAGAGGTCAAGCTGAAGGAGAAAAGCATTGGGATTTTTTTTATCCCCTCTGAGGCTATCTGGCTCTAAGAAATAGGTCTCCAACCCTTGGTCTTGCTAGTTGATCTTTTCAGTTCTAGAAAAAGGGAATGGAAGAGAGCAAATAAGTATTAAAGGCAAACAAGAGGGTCCTCCAGCAACCCAGTATTGAAGAGTCTGGTTTCTAGAGTCAGTGCACCATTGATGTCGTGAGGAGCAAAGAATGACCTTTGGGACTCCAGGCAAAAGGAAGGACCTTATCAGGTCATCATGGTGCATCTATACATAAATTTGGTGGGTCCAGTGCTATGTAGGAACTGAGCTAAGTTCCTAGCACTTCCAGAAGTGGTAGAAAGGAGAACATAACCAAGCACAAAGTCTAGTTGCAAACTTCCCTAGTCAAACACATGTTCTCACTTTCCGGTGCATATGGTCTCCATTGCTGCTAGAGAGGGAAATGGAGAGAACTTCTTCTCCCCATCTCCCAGTGCCTTGTCAAGAAATCCAAGGGAGACCTAGCTAGCACTGGATGCATTTCAATAAAGAAACTGTCTTTAAAAAAGAGCCTGAAAGCCACCTTTCTTCATTCCTTATAACCCACAGATTGGGCAGTGTTTCCTGGCTCAGTCACTAATACTATATGGCATAGCTTCCAGTCGCAGGGACACATGAGGATCAATCAGTAGCCACTAACCACAGATGTCCTTCAGCAAGGGGCATATCCCGCTCCATGGGCAGAATCCAGTACCACAGATCAAGGGATTCCCTGGTCAACCATATATACTTATATGTTATTATATATATTATTGATATATACATATATTGATATATTCTCCTCCATTCCCTTCTTCTAGAACGAAAAAGATCAATAATATATAAATATATATTATATGTGTATATATGTATATATGAATATATATGATATACACACGTATATCATATATATATGGATGTATGGGGGTGGTTATATATAGACACACACATATGCTTATATATGTACATATAATCTTTGTATACCCATATATGTTTTATATATAATGTCTCCATATCCCTTCTCTATGATTGTGCTCTTATTCACAACCTTAAATGAAATTATATTAATATCAATAAACTTTGAAAATAAAATGAAGGAGTTGGATTAGATGGTCTCTGCAATATTTCTAGCTCTCATTCTATGATCTCAATTCATAATCCTTTAACCCTGATTCTAATCATTAAGAATGACAAGAGCGTAGAGATCAATAGACCAGAAGCCTTCCTCTTGATCTCCATATTTGTAGGCTCACATTCAAACAGAACTGGATCCCATGATTTCCTATCCCATAGATATGACTCTACTAGATATTGCGTAGGAAATACTCTGTACATAGAAAATTTACTTTGTCATGCCAGGTAGAGGGTGATAGCAGGTCAGAAGGATTCTAGGCAAATATTCAGAACTGGGGAAATAGCTCACACATAAAATTCAAGTGGAGTTAGAAGCCAACTTGGAACTAAGCAAGAGGACTGAAATCCATGGAAATAGCCCCCAGGAGACATACAAAACCTTAAGGAATTATGGGGAAGAGATACCTTGCGTTACAACAATGTGGGACAGTATAAAGAGCTTTGAATTTGAAGAGAAAAGAAAGACCACCTTAAGTCAGTCAGTCAGTTAATCAATAAACATTTATCAAGTGCTTTATAGGCTGTGTCAGCCTGTGTTAAATCTGTGCCAGGTACTGTGCTAAGCCATGGGGATATAAAAAGTGGTAAAAGATAATCAAGGAGCTCCTAATCTAATGGAGGAGACAAGAAACAAGCAAATATAGTATGTACAAACAAATCATATACAGCATTAATAGGGAAAGAATTAAAAGGGAAAAGACCCTAGCATTAAGAAGGATTGGGAAAGGCTTCCTGTAGAACATGGAATTTTATTTGGGGTTTGAAGGAAACCAGGGAAGCCAGTAGGTAAAGATGAGGAGAGAAATCATTCCAGGCAAGGGAGATAGCCAGAGAATATGTTTGGAGTTGAAAGATGGAGTATCTTGTTTAAGGAACAGTATGGAGGTTGGTATCTCTGGATCAAAGAATATATGAAAGGGAGTTAGGTACAAGAAGACTGGAAAGGTAGAGGAAAGGACTAAGTTATGAAGGGCTTTGAATACTAAACCAAGGATTTTGTATTTGATCCTGAAGGTGATAGGGATACTTTGCAGTATACTGAGTAGGGGATAACATGATTGGACCTACCTAAATTAAGAAAATTATTTTGGTGATTGAATGGAGGATTGATTGGAGTGAGGAGAAACTTGAGGTAGGCAGACCCAGGCATGGGGTGACAAGGGCTTTCTGAAAGGGATGTATTCAAAAGATGTTACAAAAATGACATGAACAGCCCATGGCAACAGATTGGATATGGAGATGTGTGAGACAGTGAGAAATCAAGAATGACAATGAGGTTGTGAGCCTGAGGGGCAATGCCCTCTACAGTAAAAGGGATGTTTGGGAAAGGGGAGGATTTAAAGGGAAAGATACTGACTTCCATTTTGGACATATTCACTTTAAGATGTTACTAGACATTCAATTCAAGATGTCTAAAAGGCTGTTGAAGACAAGAGATGGGAGATCAGCAGAGAGTGTGGAGCAAATTTACCTAAGTAGGTTTAAGAATCATCAGCATAGAGATGGTAATCAAATCTTTAGGATCTGATGAGATCACCAAGGGAAGTAATTTAGAGGGAGAGGAGAAGAGGACCCATGATCCCTGTGGGACATCTACAATTCAAGGGTGTGACCTAGATGAGAATCCAGCAAAGGAGAATGAAGAGTGGTCAAATAGGCAGAAGGAGAATCAGAAGAAAATGGTATCCTGAAAACCTAAAAGAAAATATCAAGGAAAAGAGGATGAGCTACAGTGTTAAAGGCTGCCAAGAAGTAAAGGAGAATGAGGATAGAGAAACAGCCTTTGGATTTGGCAGTTAAGCAATCATTAATAACTTTGGAAAGAGCAATTTTAGTGGAAGGATAAGGGCAAAAGCTGGAGAGTAAATGGTTTAGAAATGAGGGCAGGTAGAGAAAGTAGAGGCATCTATGGTACACAGCCTTTTCAAGTTTGGTCACAAAGGGAATAAAAGATTTAGGACAATAGTTAGTGGAGATAGAAGAGGATCAATGAGGATTTTTTGAAAACATGAGAGACATAGGAGAAATGGGAGACATAGCATGACTGTAGGTAATAGGAAAAGAGCTAGTAGCTCAGTAGCCAAACAAGAGGGCACTCTAGCAATCCAGTATTCCAGAGTCTTGTTTCTAGAGTCAGTGTGCCATTGATGTCTTAAGGAGCAAAGAATGACCTTTGGGACTCTGGCACAGGAGACAGGGAAATGTTGAAGATGTGATAGAGGGAATCTATGAAATGGGATCTCTTGTCCAGGTAGATGGGTTAGCTTTGGTAAGCAGTAAGGCCACCACTTCATGTGAGTCAGGGGTGAAGGAGGAAATAGTGGCAGAAGGCACCTGCATGATAGAGATGAAGAAGAGGTTAGAAGAGAAAGTTCACAGCTAATGGCCATTATTTCTTCTGTAAAACATGGTGAGGTTCTTAGCTGAGAGAATGGATAAAAAGGAAAACCATGGAAGGTTTAAGGTGGGGTGCTGTTAAAGGCAGAATAACAAATTAATAAGAGCAATATACTGGGGTTACCTGTCATCAGTGAGTGCCCAGTTGAGGTTGTATAACATAAATTTGGAGTGGACCCAATTAGAACAGTTGCATAATTTTCTCCTCCTTTATTCAACAGCTCACATGTGGGAGTGTAAGCAGTGGATGGTGGGAGCCACCCAAGATTGAGGCCTGGCAGGGCATAATCACAAATAAGATGAGGGGGCAAGCCAATAGATTATATTTCAGAAATTCCAGAACATAGAGGTGGTACATTTGAGGATACGGCAAGATCAAGGGTATGATCATCTTTGTGAAGTGAGGTGGAAGAGTAGGTAGTGCAAAATGAGTGAGCTAAGGAACTGAGCAATTTGGGTTTTTGAGGGGGAGTTGCCAAGTACAAAGGCGGGATTGGGGAGGAAAGAAAAAAAATGTGAGCCAGGTATTGGCCTTACTGAAGAAGGGTCTATAAATAACAGCTACCAGGATTTTATTTGGGTATAAATATGAATTGCATGAACTTCAAAGGAGAAGAAGTTACTGAGTGATGGAGGTGGAGAACCTAGAGAGTCAAATCCTAACTCTGTCACCTTCTACCTGTGACACCATGACCATTTCTCTGGACCTCAGTTTCTTCTTCTGTAAAATAAGGAGGTTCAAGTGAAGTCAACAAGGTAGTACACTATACAGAGTGCTGGGCCTGAAGTCAGGAAGACTTGAGTTCAAAACTGACCTTAGACACCTACTTAACCTCAATTTGCCTATTTCTTCAGTTATAAAATGGAACTAAAAAAAAGTTCCCATCTCACAAGATTGTTCTCCTCAACCCAGTGAGAACCAACCCCAATATATCCTGGCCTACATGTCAGAAAACAACTGGCTAGGAAATGAGCTCAGGGACAAGGACAGAGATTAGATATAATTCTCTGGCAGAAACATCATCTGATTAGATATAATTCTCTGGCAGAAACATCATCTGGCCATGGATGGTGCCTGGGAGGAGAGAGGCAAGTACAGCATGATTATTAACGTGACTCATGTTTCTTCACTCAGATCTCTTTCCTGCTGCCTACATAAAAGGGATGATGTGTAATGGGGGTTGGGGCTGGAAGATGATGGATATAAATGATTTATCAGATGTAGCCACTGATTCTCTTTCGACTCAAGGAACAGAATGAGCTCTTAGGGGGGCAAATCTCCTGCCTGGCCCTTTAACTGAGATGGCTGTCTTGTTTTTGGGCCACAGAGCCCCTCACAAATGTCACCCTGGAACTGTCATCAGCCCAGCACCTGTCTGCCCTGCTCTCCCCGAGTCTCTCCTTTTAGCTTAAGGATGCCCTTCAAGAACTATCTAACACGGTGGAGCTATATATGTAGCACGCAGTTCATTTTACTACTGATTCCCAGGACTGAGGGCAGATGCTACTTTCCCCTGATTTGCCCTTTAGGAATCTTTGATTGGCAAGATGTCCAATAGCATACTTTGCAACACAAATTTAGCCATAGAAAGCTCTGAATCCTTGTTCCTAGGGCACAACCATTTCAGGACCTCAATGGGATGACTTGACTTTTAACAAGGAACTGTGCTCCTGGCAGTCAAAGGCTGTACCATAAATTAGGACTCATGCTTTTCCTAATATGAAGAATGACCCAGTTTTCTAAGGACAAGGAAAGAACTTCAGATTAATGTAAACAGACCAAGAATATTTGTGGGTATCCAGGTAACAAATAGTCTGAGGGCTTTTTTTGATGCCATAACAGCATTCAGAGACACAGACAGAAATGCTAATGGGAATACAGACATTCCAAGAAACTCAGCTACAGGGGAAAAGACTAAGGCATTATTCCTCAAATAAATTCTCTCAAGAAGTCATCTAATTTGCATAAACATAAGAAATTCTATTTTTGAAGTCCAATTTATGGGAAAGTCAAAATGTGAACATTTTAGGCTCAACAACAAATATGATTTTTACAAAATTTTTCCCCAGTGACTTCTTAAAATAAGCCAAGTATTGCTCTGTTACAAATATGTATGTGCATGAGAAAGTATCTCAAACAGATCTTTTATTTTAAGGAGATTTGATTTAATCAAGGAATATTTAATTTTGATTTCAGAAGACTGACAGTGAAACAGTCCTTCTCAGTATAGGTATGGTGTACTCTAAGTGCAGAATGAGGTATAGGCTGTCAGAAAGCCAAGTGTAGGGTTTATTAAAGGCAAGATGGAAGTGTATTGTTTTTACGTTGTAAGCATCTACAGATTACCCTCATTCTGTGAGAGTTGTCTTGTAACGAAATAAAACAATAAACAAAATGGTGTATTGACCCAACATAACATATATGCAAGGCCATACCTCCCTCCCAACTTCTTTACTTTTTGTTTTTTAATTAAAATTTTTAAATTTAATTTATTTTAATAATTTTAATTAATCCTTAATTAATTTGTTTTTAATTTAATTAACAAATCTATTTTCTCTCCCTCTTGCTCCTACTCCCACTGAAAAAAAAGAGAAAAGAAAAACAAAATTCTTATAACCAAGGTGCATAGTCAAGCAAAATAAATTCTCTCATTCGCTGTATACAAACTATGCATATTATATATATTATATATGTATGTATATTTGCATACATGAGTGCATATTTTATTCTGTACCCTAAATTCAGCACCTATCTTTTAAGAAAAGCTAGCATAATTCTTGAGCTCTTGGGAACCATGGATGGTCATTTCATTGATTATAATTCTTACAACTTTCAAAATTGTCTATAGTGTTATTGTTTTGTATAAATTGTTATCCTGGTTCTGCTCTCATTTATAATTTTATAAAATTCTTCAAAGTTGTTTTTGTAATATTGATATTATGATAGGAAATATTCTCCTGGTTTTGCGGCTAGATAGGACAGTAGATAGAGTGTCACACCTAAGTTTGAAACCCAACTCGGACACTTATTAGCTGCATGACTGAGCAAGTCACTTAATTTCAGTTTCCTTCAATTTCCTTAACTTTAAAATAGGAATAATAACATCACCAACCTCTCAGGATTGTTGTGAGCATCAAATGAAATAATACACATAGTGAGCACTATATAAATGCTTATTCTCTTCCCTTTCCTTTTGTTTGCTTCACTCATAAGTTCATAAAAGTATTTTCATTACTTCTTGACATCATCTATTTCCTTGTTTTTCTCCTAATTAATTTGTTTGTTGGTTACATTAAAATTCCCAGGTATTTCTCTCTCTCTTTTCCCTCCCTACTCTAGAGAAGGCATTAAAAATGTATATTTAAATTATATCTTTCTTCTTTCTATTTATCAGTTCTTTCTCTGGACATAGATATTCACAAACTATTCTTCAAACATTAATTCTATAGCTGTATACGATGTTCACTTGGTTCCAGTCATTTAGTTTTTCATAATTTCATGTAGGTTTTTCCAAGTATTTTTTTAAATAACATGCTTACCCCTTCTTATGGCATGGTAGTCTATTATAATCATATGCCACAATTTGTTCAGCCATTCCCCAACTGATGGACATCCCCTCATTTTCCAGTTCTTTGTCACCACACAAAAAGCCACTATAAACATTTTGGAACATATAAGTTCTTTTCCTTTTTCCCCTGATCTCCTTGAGAAACAGACTCAATAGTGTTATTGCTGGTCTCAGGGTATAAAAACAGTTTCATAACTCCCTAGGCATAATTCCAGATTGCTATTTCCTCATTTCTTATAATATAATACTATTCTATCACATCCATATAACAAAATGTATTCATCCATTCTTCAACTGATGGGCATCCTCTGAGTTTTCAATTTTTGTCATCACAAAGAACTGCCTTAAGCATTTTTGTATGTATAGGATCTTCTTTTTCTCTGTTCCCTTTTAGGCATAGTCCTACCAGTAGGATAACTGGATCATTGTTTGGTAAGTTTTGTGTATAATTCCAAATTGCTTTCCAAATTTCCAAGTAACTCCACACAATTTCCAAATTATTTTATCCATTCATAGATCCAACAACAGTGCATCAATGTGCTTCTTTTCCTACAATCCCTTCAATCTTATTTTCTTTTTTTTTTCCTGTCATCTTTGCCAACTTGAAAAATGTGAAGTAGAATCACACAATTTCTCTAATTAGTAGTAATTTAGAGGATTGTTTCATATGGCAATAGATAGCCTTGGATCCGTCCCATGAAAATTGCCTGTTTCTATCCTTAGATTATTTTATCAATTGAGGAAAAGCTCCTATTTTTATGAATTTGAATGACTTCCTTATATATCTTGGATATAAAACATTTATCACAGAAACTTCTAGAAAGACTCTTTTCAGCTAAACATTTCCCTTTTAAGTTTAGCTTTATTTGTTTATATGAAAATTGTTTATATGATTGTTAATTATATGTTGTTTCAAGGGAGAGTTTGGGGGGTGGGAAATGTGGTTAATGGGAAGTGACTGATATAAAATTATCTATAAAACAATTACTGAATTACCGAAATTTTTTTATAGAGTGTGCAATTGAGAATGTTTTCCTGGTTCTGTCTTAATGAGGCACATCACAGCTGCAGTTAGAGCCCCTTCTGCAGAGCTGACTTGTCAACCTTCTAGAGCCATTAATCTTTCTAAGCAGTATGCTTGCTTAGGCATGAGCATTACTGTCAGAAATACTTTAATGTAAAGGAGTCTTACCAGGGTGAAGAAGATATTGGCTATATTTTTTTGTTTTGTTTTGTTTTGTTTTATGGAGGAGGTGTTAGCACAAATTAAGAATTTTGTATTTATAACTTATTTCATGCCTTGTTTGAATTATCATCTACTTTGGGGTTTAAAAGCAATAGTGGTTCAAGAAGAAAAAGAATAGTAAATAAAGACATAATCGTCACCTGGAGACTCAGATTGAGTCCTATTGAAACTGGCAGAAAGCCATGTGATAGGATAAAGGAAGTAAGAGATTTCTACACTGGCATACAAAACTGGGGTTCTTTTGCCTTTGAGATTCAGATTTCTAGCTCACCCTTGAAGGGACCTGGGGCAGCTACCATTACAGCCAGAACTTACTGTTTGCCACACAGGGGAATTGGGCAAGGAGATGAGACAGCACTTCTACTATTGCTATGATCAGACTCAAGCAGCCTTGAATTTGAACTCTCTGGCTTCCAAGAAGGGAGACGAGTGACTGGAGCCCCTGACTTTCAGAGACTGGACTGTTTAGGAGTCCCAAGACTCCCAAGACTAAGAGTCATCCAGTAGCTTGTAAGCAAGGGGAGAAGGATTGTTTTTACCTCTCTTGTTTTCCCATGTAAAAGTCTCTATCCAGGGTTGGCATCCCAAACACACCCTTCTCTGCCCTTTTTATTAATTTTCTATGAGATTTCCCCTTTCTACTCCCTTAAAACTTGGAGGGCAAGTGTGAAGAAGCTTGGGAAAACCATGTGGAAGTGCCATTTTTTTTTTTTTTTTTTTGGTTAGGTCCAACAGACTTGTTGAGTACTTCATCCAGGAAATGTTGGGGTGGGGAGGGTGTAAAGGAGATTGCAGCTCTAAAGCCATAGATTTCGCAATTTTTAAATTATGAACAATGTTTCAAATCATCCTCTAGTTATTTTCTCAATCCAGTCAATGTAGATTTAAATCATGCGGCAATACTGCTTAATGTCATGTGCCATGGCAGCAGGGGCACAGCCTAGACATCTACAGCTTGAATTCCTTCTTTGGCACTGAAGCCTTTTGGAAGGTTCTCTCATGCATGTCAAGAATGTTACTGAGGTTGCTACTGGGCTTATGTTTTAAAGAGAGAGATGCCTGGTAGACAACTCAGGTATTTTTACTCTTCTGGATGAATTAATATAGTAACATGATGTCATCTTACAGGCTTACGGATGGCAGTTTTCAAGTTTACTTGGACTACCACTACTATAGAATGCCAAATGTCACACACAAGATACATAGGATTCATACATTTTAACTAATAAAGATTATAATAAAAACTAAGAATAGAATTACTAGGAAAAGAACTCCAGTGGTTTCCAGATAAAAAGGCTTTCTCTGGACTTGAACAATAGATCTTGGGAGTTTGATATATTTTGCTATCCTCTTCAGAGCTATCATCTGAAATCAGAGGTACCTTGCATCATTCCTTTTACAGAGCTGTTTTGCTAAGATTATTTTTGTCAGAAATTACTTCATAAGATCTACTACTATTCTGACTTGATTCATTTCTTATGGCAAAGTACAATCATTTAAAACCCCTGCCCAATAGGAAAAGCAGGAGGGGATAGAATAATTTGTTGCAAAGAACAATGGAGTTCAGTCCAAGGTGATCTACCCTGAAAATATGAGCTTAACCATAAATGAAAAAAGATGGATGTTCAATAATAAAGAGGCATTCAACATTCTTAGGAAGAACAAAATAAACTCCTTTAGATATATTATTTTCTCCAATAATGATCACTTTGGGGAGAGTGTCACTTAATTTCTCTGAATCTCAGATTCTTTAGTTGTAAAATGGGGATAAAAATACATTTTCAATCTCACAGGGTTAATTAGGAGGATATTTTGCAAATCTAAAAGTGCTATAGAACTATGATATTGTTATCATTAAGAGACAGTGCAGCACATACTAAGAGACAGTAGTAGGTCCTGGCCTTGAAGTCAAGAAGAGTCGGTTTCAAATCTTGATGCAGACACTTATAAATATGATTCTGGCTAATTCTGCCTGAAAAATTAGAATACTGCTTCACAGGACTATTGTGAGGATGGACGTAAAAAAGGCATGTAAAAAAACTTTGCAAACCTCAAAGAACTATATTAATGTGAAGTATTATTCTTAATGGGCAGAATTAGGCTGCCAACAGAACCAAGGGATTTAAACATATACTTTTAATATCCCATCATTTTTAGATACACATCACCTTTAATTTCTTGGCTTATGATTCATTAGTCACAGCTTGTCTTCTAGCCCTCAGCTCTCAATCATACTTAGCTATAATGTTATGAGTGAGAGTGAGGGTAAAAGGAAATCACGGTGGGTGAGAATAGCTGCTGTCTAAATAAATACTTAGATGAAGGTGAAATTCTGAACTTAGTTTCCCTGTCTGTTTAAACAGCAAGCTCCCTAACTTATGTCACAAATTCTTGGAAGACTCATGATCAAGAACATTACAACTGAGTTCCATATGGGAAAAAATATTACAAATGTAAAAAGTAAAGATATTGTTGGAAATATCCCCAGATCTCACATCTTACTGTGTTTGTTAGCCAAATCACAGTGGAATATGGTTGGCAAAGGCCAAGAGAGTCTTAGAGCACAGTCTTCTGAATAGTGAGCTCTATGCAAAAATTATTATGAAAAACAAAACAGCTTAAGCACACTTAGCAAAGCCTAGTACTGGAATAGAAATGGGAAAAGGGCAAGAGGAGACATTTTATTTTAATGTACAACTAAAACACTCTTCCACTGAATAGGGCTTTTTTCTCCAAAAATAGAACAATTTAAAAATCTCTTCACCCATTCTTCCATTATTAATTTTAATCTTATCTACCATTAGGGAGCTAATTAGCAAGGAAGGGATGATCTTGGATTCAGGTCCCTAGAATCTGATCTAAGTCACATTTTGTATGAGGCTGAAAATATATTGATTTGAGGATGGGTATTCTTTCAAATCCTTTCAAGTAATTAACAATGGCCTACTACATACCTATCATTCATTCTATAAAAATTTATTAAGATCTTATCATGTACAAGACACTAGGAGAAGGGGGAATGAATGGCACCCAATACCTGGTTTGGTTCTGGTCCCTGGTATCCAGGTAAGCTTGCTGCATTGGGTATACTCTCTCCTAAAAGAGAAAAGACTCAAATAGAACTTGCATGAATGGAATTCACAGTCTAAAAAAGAAGATATGACATACATACAGATAATTATAATACTGGATGTTATTCAGACTTTTGATAAGAGGTAGTCAAATTGCTTGGGAGTTCAGAGAAAAGAAAAATTACTTCTATCTGTAGGTATGAGGAATAATAATAGTTTTTCCTCAATTACATTAAAAATTTTTTCTTTTTTTTAATTTTCTTCATTTCTTTATTTTTATTTCTTCTTAGTAATAGAATTTATTCACAAGTGTTCAAGATCTTAACCCCACTCCCCACATCACAGTAGGACTCATCTCTGAGACATACATAGTCATATAAATTATCTCTTTAATGTTCACTCTCTGGAGGTAACAGTCACAATTATTCTGCAAGAATTAATTCTGTAGCTGTGTATGCTGTTCTCTTGATTCCATTCATTTAGCTGTTCATTATCCCATGTAGTTCTTTCTATGTATCCTTCATATAACATAATTTGTCTAACCATTCCCCAATTGATTCCCCTTGATTTCCAGTTCTTTACTACCACAAAGAGAGCTGCTGTAAATATTTTATAACATATAGGTTCTTTTCCTTTTTCCCTTATCTTCTTGGAAAACAAACCCAGTAAAGGTATCACCAGGTCTAACAGTATTCACAGTTTTATAACTTTCTGAGTGTAATTACAAATTACTCTTTAAAATGTTTGTATTAGTTCCCAGTTTCACCAATAATAGTATATTAGTGATCCCATTTTCCCACAGCCCCTCCAACATTTGTCATTTTGCCTTTTTGTCATTTTTCTCAGTCTGATGGGTGAGCAAAGATATCTCAGAATTGTTTTGGTTTGCATTTCTCTAATTAATAATGATTTAGAGCATTTTTTCATGTACCTATATTTAGCTTTGATTTCTTCATCCATCTTTTCATATCTTTTGCCTATTTAACAATTGAGGAATGACTCATTATAGATTTGACAAAGTTCTCTATATTACCTATATTAGCTATATAGATATATAAATATACAATTAGATATACAAGAGGGTGTCTATAAAATTCCACTCCTTTCCCCCCCTCCCCCGAGTCTTCTGCTGTCCTTCTAATCTTGGAAACATTTGTTTTATTTGTACAAAAACTTTTCAATTTAATGTAGTCAAAATTATCCATTTTACACTTCAGTAAGGTCTCCAGCTCTTGTCAACTTATAAACTGCTCTCTTATCCATAAGTATGATAGGTAATATATTCCCTGTTCTTCTAATTTATTTATGATGTGTCTCTCTTTATGTCTAGATCATGTATCCATTTTTATCTTACCTTAGTAAATGGTGTAAGATATTGTTCTATACCTAGTTTTTTCCAAACCACTTTCCAGTTATCCAACCTTCATTTTTAAAAAATTTGACCCAAATTCTCACCCTTACACCTTCTTTGCCCTCCCCACTCCCTGAAACACTTCCTAGCTGTGTGACCCTGAGCAAGTCACTTAACCCTATTTGCTTAGTCCTTGCCCTTCTGTCTTAAAATTGCTACTAAGACAGAAAGTAAAGGTTTAAAAAAATGATCTTGAGAAATTAAATAATTCATCCAAGATCATGGTAGGAGTCAACCTAAGTATTAAAAAACTAGGTATAGTATTCTTTCTAATAAATTAATATATTTATGAAGTTACCTACTATGTACCATGCACTATGCTAAGTTCTAGGAGTACAAAAAGAAGCAAAAGTCAGTCCCTGCCCTCAAGGAGTTCACAAATTAATAATAGAGATAACAAACAACTATATATGTGTGTGTGTGTATATATATATATGTATGTGCATATACATATATATTTGATAATTTGATATATATGAAAAATAAGCAATTAACAGAGGAAAGGATTATAATGAAGAGGAACCTTTAAGGCCTTATTTTCCTCTGTCAGTTTTTGGTTCTCTTTTTTTAATTGGCCTGTTTCTTCTTACATCACTTTCATTTTTCCTAGCTTCACTTTCATTTCTCTTTCTCACTTTTCCTCTGCCTCTCTTAATTGTTTTTTAAAGTCTTTTTTTGAGCTGTTCCAGAATCTGTGTCCATTCCATAGTTTTCTTTTGGACTCTGAGTGTGTTTCCTTTGCTTTCACTGTCCCCTTCTGTGTCTGTACCTTGTTCTTTGTCTTCATAAAAATTCTTCAGAGTTAGGTGCTTTTTTTGTTGTTTGCTCATTTTTCCTATCTAATTATAGGTAGGCTTGGTGAGGGATGATGTGATGGTCTGAGAGCTGAGAGCTCTGAGAGTCCCCACCCCATGCTGATTCAATTGAAACCTTGAGATGCTGATACCTTCAAGACTTGCCTTAGGCTTAGGTGTAAGCTTTTGATCTCACTCTGAATTTGATCAAGTCAGGGGGTGATCAAATTCTAGGCCGAGGCTTAGGCTCAAGTTTTTGGTATCACTGTACACTTGATCCAATTAGGCACATCCTTGATTGCCTGTCTTGGAGCTCCACTCTGAGCTTTAGGCAAAAAGATTAGTACTTAGTATTATCAGCCACCCCAAAGTGTAAATTAAGTCCTTATCCAAAGCCCAGACTAGAATTCCCTGGATTGGAGCTCTGGACTTCTCCACAGGTTTGAAATGTCAAGGGGTATGGGTTGGCTTGTACCACTATTTGCCCAGGCAGGATTTCAGGATCTGGATGTTGACTTGGGCATAGGTTCGAAACCCTAGACAGCAGATGTAGGGTGAGGAGATGTGGCTTGTTCTTGGCTTGCTCTTCCCTCCTTTCTACAGCTTCTTGCTGGCTCTGCTCTCCTCTCACCCCAGTGCCCCAGATGTTCTCTGCCTACCTTTTGGGTTTTTATTTTCTTGAAAGTTGTTTCACTTTGTCTCCTTGTTGGTTCTTTTACTCCTGTATTTGTTCTGTGGCGATATTTTAATCTTGGTCAGAGAGGATTCTCATGGTGGCATAGAACTGCTCTGGATTACACTGCCATTTTAGCTCCACCAGGAAAATTTCTTTGGTGTTTAAATGCAGGATAGGTTGGAGTGGAGAGAATCTTGAGGCATGGCAAGGCAGATGCACCAGTAGGCTCTTACAATGGTCCAGGCATGAGATGATAAGGACCTCTATCCCTTGGATGACAGTGTCAGTGGTAAGAAGGAGATGTATTGGAGACATTGAAAAAGTGAAATCAACAGACCATGGTAACAAATTGGATATGGGGAGTGGGGTGAAATGAAGCAAGGAGTTGAGGAAGACTCATAGGTTTTGAGTATGAGGGACTAGGAAGATAGTTATGCCCTCTATATTGATGGGCAAGTTTGGAAGTGGGGAGGTTTTAGGGGGAAAATAATGAGCTGCATTTTGAACACACTGAGTTAAGATGTCTACTAGACATCCAGTTCAAGATGTCTGAAAGGCAGTTGGAGATAAGAGATTAGAGGTCAGCAAAGTGGTTGAGGCAGGTTAGATAGATTTCACAATTGTCCACATAAAGTAAGTAATTAAATCCATGGGAGGTGATGAGTGAAATAGTTTAGGAGGAAAAGAGAAGATCCAGAACAGAATCCTGTTGGGAAATTTATTGTTAGAGAATGTGAACTAAAAAAGAATCCTGCAAAGGACACTGAGGAGTGGTTAGATATGTAGGAGGAGAAAAAAGAGAAAGTGGTGTCCTGAAAACTGAGAAAGAAGAGAGAATCAAAGAGAAGAGAGTGATCTACAGTGTCAAAGGTTACTGAAAGGTCAAGAAGAATGAAGACTGAGAAAAAGCCCTGGGATTTAGCAACTAATTTGGTAATTTTGAAAAGAACAGTATCAGTGGAATGGTTGGAATTCAAATTATAAGTGGTGGAGAAAAGAATAAGTGGAGAGAAAATGGAAGCACCTATTATAGACTACCTTTTTTCTTATATTTTATTGTATTCCCCCAATTATATTTGTGAAAACAATTTTTAACATTTGTTTACTGACATTTTGCAATCCACATTTTTTCCTTTTCTCCCTTCCCTCTCCTCTCCCTAAGATGGCAACTAATATGATATAGATTATACATGTGCTATCATGCAGTACATATTTCCATAGTCATCACGTTGTGAAAAAAGACACATATCACACATATAAGAAAAAACACATAAAAGAAATAAAATTTAAAATGGTGTGTTTCAATCTACTTTCAAACTTCATCAGCTCCTTTTGTGGTGATGGTTATCATTTTTCATCATGAACCCCTGGGAGTTGTCTTGCATCCTTATATTGCTAATAATAGTTGTCATTTACAGGTGATCATGGTATAATATTGATGCTACTGCATTCTCCTGATTCTGCTCACTTCACTTGGCATCACTTCATATATGTCTTTCCAGGTTTTTCTGAAAGTATCTTGATCATCATTTATGATAGCACAATAGTATGTCACTACAATCATACATTATAATGTGTTCAGCCATTCCCCAATTGATGATCATCCTCTTAGTTTCCAATTCTTTGCCACCACAAAAAAAAACTGCTATAAATATTATTGTACAAATAGGCACTTCCCCACTTTGATCTCTTTGAGATAGAGACCTAGTAGCGATATTTCTGGGTCAAAGAGTATGCACAATTTTATAGCCCTTTGGACATAGTTCCAAATTGCTCTCCAAAATTGTTGGATCAGTTCACACAATTCCACCAACAGTGTATTAGTGTCCTAATTTTCCCATATCTCCAACATTTATCATTTTTCTTTTTTTGTCATATTAGTCACTCTGATAGGTGTGAGGTGGTATATCATAATTGTTTTAATTTGCATTTCCTTGATCAATAGTGTTTTGGAGCATTTTTTCATATGAATATAAATAGTTTTAGTTTCTTTATATAGAACAGTGGTTCCCAAACTTTTTTGGCCTATTGCCCCCTTTCCAGAAAAAAAATATTACTTAGTGCTCCCTGTCACATACTATTAATTCACCACCCCCAAATGCACCTGTGGCCAACACCACCCCCCAGGATCACTGCAGCACCCACCTGGGGGTAGTGGCGCCCACTTTGGGAATCACTGATCTAGAACTACCTGCACATATCCTTTGATCATGTATCATCTGGGAAATGGTGTGTATTCTTATAAATTTGACTCAATTCTCTATATGTTTGAGAAGTGATGCCTTTATCAGATATACTTGCTATAAATTTTTTTCCCAGTTTTTTGTTTCTCTATTAATATTGGTAGTACTGGTTTTGTTTGTGCAAAACCTTTTTAATTTAATGTAATCAAAATAATCCATTTCATTTTTTATAATGTTCTCTATATCTTGTTTAGTCCTAAATTCTTCCCTTATCCCTAGGTCTGACAGGTAAAGTATTTCATGTTCCCCTAATTTGCTTATGGCATCACTCTTTATTTCTAAATCCATTTTGACTTTATCTTAGTATATGGTCTGAATAGGTCTATACCTAGTTTCTGACATACTGTTTTCCACTTTTCCTAGTAGTTGTTTTTGTTGTTTTTTTTTAAATCAGATAATGAGTTCTCCCAAAGGCTTGGAACTTTGGGTTTATCAAACATTAGGTTACTATGGTCATTCACTACTGTGTATTGAGTACTTAATCTATTTCATTAATCCTTTATATCTTAGCCAGCACCAGATTATTTTCATGACTACTGTTTTAAATATAGTTGATACCATTTAATACCACAGTCTGATATGGCTAGGTCACCTTCCTTTGTATTTTTTCATTAATTCCCTTGATATTTTTACCATTTGTTCTTTCAGATGAATTTTATTTTTTTCCTAGATCTATGAAATAATTTTTGGTAGTTTCATTAGTCTGGCCCTGAATATTAATTTAGATTTATTATGCAAATTAATTTAGATAGAATTGTCATTTTGCTATATTGGCTCAATCTACTCATGAGCAATTAATGTTTTTCCAATTGTTTAGACCTGATTTACCTTGTGTGAAAAGTATTTTGTTGTATTTATATAGTTCCTGATTTTGTTTTGGCAAATAGATGCCGCCCCCCCCCCCCAGGTATTTTATATTGCCTGTATTTTAAATGGGATTTCTCTTGCTTAAGCCACAAAAACAGAAGGGATGATGTCTTGTATGAACTGACTAGCTTCTCTTCAACTAATCCTGTGTCCCAAAAGGCTTAGTATATTTTAAACTACTAACTCCAGAAGCACAAATGCTAGAAATGTACAAAAAAAGATTGATGATGAGATGTCAATATTAAATTGTAAAAATATTGATGAATTTCTTATTAAAATTCACATAAACATCATATTGTGCTACGCCTCACTGTGGTTGAGTTTTCTACTTTGCAAAATCATCAGCTGCAACTTAATGACAAGAATTGCATTTTTTGTCTTAGCTTTAAGATTATCCAAAGGACAAGGTTTTGCTGCATTCCCAACAATTTTCACATGACCCCACAAAAAGAAGTCTAATTGTAAACTCAAATTCAGCTAAACAAAGAATGCCATTGACTTTTTTTCCAAAGTTTTCTATCTTTAATCAGAAACAAAAATATATTATTTGAGTTTCCTAGAAGTGAGCTTGAAAGAAATTTAAATTATTTGACTTTCAAATTATGGTTTTTGTAAATTTGTGGTATTTGTGCTTACAAAATTATTAAAAACAAAAAATGTCACGTAAAACTTTTGATATACTTTGTCTATATCTTGTGATCCAATGTCTCATCTAGTTTATGGGACTGTCTCCCAAATCATCTCACTGTGGCTCATTTTGCCCCACCCAGATTTCCATGGTAATCCCAAAACATAGTTCATACCTAAGTCTCCAAAGATGTAGATAAAAATGCCAAACCTCAAGTGTAAGTACCCAAATTAACAATATTTGGCATAGAAAAATCTATTTGATCCTGCAAAATAACACAAAGGATTTGCAGTAATCCATAAATAGTTGATATGATCCTTAGTCAAACTCTTGATATTCCACTTAGTTTCATCTTTACACAAGGGATCGCTGCATTTCTTTAGCATTACAGTACTACCCTAAGAGTCCAGACTTCACTTAGAGAGGAAATGAGTGAGGGTTGCTAAGAAACAATCTCTTTATTCTTCAGTTAATTTCAGAGAGAACTGATTTCAACCTCTCCCATTTTCAGTTCTCTTGAAGGTAAGAACTCGACAATCGGCATTACATCTTCATCTTATGGCCAGCAAATCTATACCTCTTTCTCTCTGAATCCTAAGTAGGTATCATCCCCAGCTGCCTAATCAAATCTTCTCTGAACACTCCCAGTTCTTTCATCTCCATCTACCTCAGTCCTTTCTCTCCCAAATATTAATTCAGCTTTTCCCTCTTTTTTTCATTGGGTCCTGCAAAGCCTACTTTATAATGTTAATAGATTTTCTTTCATCTTTTCCTCGCATGCTCCTTCCATCTCTGGCACAATCAGGGGTCCCACCCTATGAGATTAAATGCCATTTTTATATAGAGGATTTTTAGGTCTTGTATCTAGCCCTAAATTCTGACCTGAATTCCAGCCATGTATCAGCAACTGTCCATTGGACAATTCTCACTGTATATCCACAGATATCCCATACTTGACATGTGCAAAATAGAAGAAAAGGGGATTGGGTACTCACTGCATGCCATGTACTCATTTCTACTATGTGTATATGCACTTTTAATTTACTTATATATAGTTGTTTTGCTACACACGCATTAGAATGCACACTCCTTGACTGCAAAAACTATTTCTTTTTTTTTCCTTCAGAGATAAGCCTGCCACAGTTAGTAGAGGAGGCATTTAATAAATGCTTTAACTGATAATCAGTCTACCCTAATAGTTTGACACCCTCACAAAAGGAAAACAGATTTGGGTTGCTACACATGTAGCTTCCTTCCATTAGACCCTCATTGTACAAATAATTCAAGATAATAGTAGTGGAGATTTAATCCCCACAATATTAATAGTTAGTCACTTATCCTCTTCTTCCCATTCCATGTGCTCAGGGCAATCCTCTTATCCCAGGAACTTCAGACTAAGATTCTTCACTACTTCCAGTTGCTGCTGTCCCTTGGTCTTCTTTCTCTAAAAAAGACCTAGATCCTAGAACTCCCAATATTCTTCCAGATAGATGGGCCAGGGCTATTTTGCTATTCTACTATTTCCTCCAACTTCTGCTACCTATGTATCTATCCATGGCTCTAAGTTCCAACATCTCTTGGGCTTGGTTACCTCTCCATAACTGTCATTAGCATCAACCTGGGTAGTGGAGAAATTAGGTGCATGTGTAATTTTCAGCACCTCATCCCCTACCCATCCTACCCTCTTTTGGGACCCAGATCAGTTGTCTCTCCAACTGTCAAATCTGAGGACTTCCAAAGAGACTCTATCCTTTTTATTTTTTAAATAGTCTTAGCACAGTGTTGAAACACCCACTCATGAGTGAGACATGAATTCAATTCAGGTGTGAATATTGTACTCAATCACCTCAAAGAGTTATCACTTAATGTGTACCTGGAGAAGCAATCAGCCCCTAGACCTTTTTAATCAGTCCCCTGGGATAAGAGATTTAATCACTCCCCTAAGGTTTCTTCAAGCACTGTTCTTATACCAAGATAAAAGTCTCAGATAATGGTTTCATCCTTTCACAGTCTTCAGATTGCCAGGATTTATTGATAAGCCCTTTTCCCAGAAACAATGAATACTCACATGGAGGAGAGGCAAAGATCTTACCAAAAAAAGCAAGTTTTGGTTACATTGAGAAGAAAAATTCCTACATTTCTCTGAACAAATATCATACATATTTGTTAAGTATTTTCATTTATTTTTTGCATTGTTTATGTGGTCATTTTTTACTCTCTTGAGGTAAAGAATAATTGTAAATAGTAATAGGAAAAACAAGGGAATGGTTCTTCCAAATCTTATCCATTCTGTTTGTCTTTCAAAGATGGTCAGAAATACAACAGCATTTTCTTAACCCCAATGACAACATATCATTAACAGAGCAGGTAAGGCCCAGAAGAGAGCAGCTGTTATAGAAGTTCTGCTTCTGGGTGGATAGGCAGGGGAAGGGGTACATGGGAAGATGAATCAAGACATGGGCCACAGCAGAGATGCTTCTTAGTTAATTAGAAAGGTTCCAGAATTAGGGTTTGTAGAAGCTTTCTCCATGTCTCACTATGCATATCTCTCTTATTTCTCTCCATTATTCTTGCTATTGAAGTAGAAAGAGCAGGTTTTGACACTGCTGTTCTCTTTTAGGGCCTTCCTATATACCAAAATCTATTAGAGTGTGTGTGTGTGTGTGTGTTTATTTCAGCCAAATATCACATTCAATTAACAAGGTTGTTTCCCCTTCACAAAGAGATATGTAGAGCAAAGTTAATTGTAATTTCTGACTAAAAGTCTGAGATTATGCTGTATGATAGCTAACCTCTTTCATCTCCACTTTCCTGTCTTTAACAGTATACAAACTCATCAACAAAAAGTTTCTTCTCCTAAACCACAATAGTACCAAATGTCTTCAAGAAAATATGGCCTTGATTTATGCATGGGAAAGAGATGGCTTGTATTGGGGTTTTTTCTGCCCACTCTTTGACATACATTTTCCGGTCACATTATAGTTAGTCATGAGTCATTCATCTTTAGTCAAAGGAGAAGTATGTTCTTGGCCAATACATTAATCTGAATCTGAAGAGGTTTCCAGACATATTAAAATTTGCTAATTGCCTGAA
This sequence comes from Gracilinanus agilis, assembly GCF_016433145.1. Classification (NCBI taxonomy): domain Eukaryota; kingdom Metazoa; phylum Chordata; class Mammalia; order Didelphimorphia; family Didelphidae; genus Gracilinanus; species Gracilinanus agilis. The sequence goes on along the minus strand of NC_058131.1, from coordinate 466,378,796 downwards.
TTATTCCCCAACCCCTCTTTTAGATTCCATGTCACCTTTCTCCACCCTGCCCCACCCTGGGAATTTTATGATCAATTCAGATGTTTAGAAATGGAGTTCTATTGTTTTTTGGGATTCATTAGCTTCCTAGAGAAACCAAACAAAACCTCAAGATCATTGACTATTGAATTGAAGTACATTTTCCCATTCAAATTTCTAAACATTTTTATTGATGTTTTGTATTTACTTAACTATTATTTCCCAACATATCCCCTACCTTCCACCCAAGTAACCATCTCTTAATGGGAAAAAAAAGATTTCTAAAGCAGTTCAGCAAAACAAACTGATATAGTAATCAAATTTTAAAATATTTTCTGCATTCCATTTCCCTAGTACCCAAACTTTCCAAAGTAGGAGAGTGTGATGTTTTCTCATATCTCTTCTTTAGGGTGAAGATTGGTCATTATGCTTATACAGCATTCATTTTCAATCAAAATAATTTGGGGGAAACTATGTTCAGTGACGTAGGTCTGTACACTTTACAAGGACAGTTATGAATCTAGAGCTAGACAGAAATTTTGGTATACAAACATGGGAGATAAGATTAAATAGAAAGTTAAACTAATTTGAAAAATTATAGGGAGGCAAAGTGATGTTAACATATTTACTTTGGGTAATAAAGGGAGAAGAAATGAATGTCTCTTTAGAATCCTTCTATCTTCAACATTCCCAGATGGAATAAAGTAAGAAAAACATAGGACCAAAGGGTGGTTTTGTCTGTATTATAGATTTTAAAGGAGGAATGAAAGGCAAAAGGGGGAAATAATACTAATAAAAAAATGAGGAAGAAAAGTTGGAGGAACTTACTTTTTTTTTTTTTTTTAAAGATAACCAAGATGATCAAGAAGACTATACAAACATGGAGGAGGAGATAGGAAAAGAAGACACCTCTTGAACCTTACTCTTACCTGAACCAAGTAGAAGAGAGTTGAACACACAAACAAAAAGAGTTTGATACTGAAATAAAGTAAATTCAACAGAGAAATAAGCAAGATAGGAGATCTGGGCTTAAGAGGAATGGTAGAGTCAGAAAGGAAATGGTCACAAGCAAAATATCATTTAACTTCAAAGAGTTAATCATGAAGGAGGATCAAAAGGAAAGAAAGTATAAGAAAAAGTGATTGGGATCTGAACTAGGTTAAGAAATGAAGGACTGAGTGGGATTAAATCAGTTCAATTATAGATTTCTGGTGTTAATTATATTATTTTTCTTTCACCATCTATGAAAAGAAAGAAGGAAAATTTTTTCCAAAATATGAATATGTGATAGAAGGAGATATGCAATTAATAATCGTACACATGAATTTGAATGGGATAAACTCACTTATAAAATGGAGGATAGCAGAATAGATTAGAAAGCATACTGCAACAAAAAGGTTTTACCCAGTTAAAATGAAAGATTGGCAGAGAATTTTTTTTGCCTCAGTAGGAATTAAAAAAAGTAGTAGTAGCAACTGTGACCTCAAACAACAATAACAGTAGATTGGTTAAAAGAAATGAACAAGGAAACTACATCAGTTTTAAGGAATCATAAATGATGAAATATCAGAATTTTATATATTTACACCATATTGAGCATATCTAAGTAGTTAAAATAAAGGCTAATGGAATTACACAGGGAAATAGAAAATAAAACTATAATAGTTGAGGACCTAGTGTACCCCTTTCAGATTTAAATAAATCTAATTTTAAAAATCAAGAGAAATTTTAAGGAACTGAATAGAATGCTAGAAGAATTAGATATGATATACCTCTGTTGACTACTGAAAGGGAATAGAAAGAAATATATTTGTTCTCAGCCCTTCTTAGTACCAATACAAAAATTTGTCATATGAACATGCATAAAAACCTCATAAAAATGGAGAAAAGCAAAAACATTAAATATATTATTCTTTACTATCTACAAAATGACAAAAAGTGTAATCAATAATGGTCATTTAAAGAAAATTCAACTTTAAATGGAAACTAGAAAATTGGTGGAACAAAGAGCAAATCATATAAATAATAATTTTAATGAAGAGAATGACAATAATGAGACAACACACCAAAATATAACCAAAGCCAAAGTGTCTCTTAACTGTTGTATAAAAATAAGATTTTAGTTAGCAGGAAGCAGACTGGCAAGGGAATTTAGAACCTTGAGAGTGGACACAGTGAGACAGTGACAGTTTTGAACCTGTCTCTGAGGACCTGAGGTCTAATGGTGGATTTTGGTGAGACGTACCATCTCTGAAGCTGTTTCCCTGGATTTTGGACTGAGTAATATCTTCTATCAAGCATCCCAGTGAAGTAGAAAGGTTGAGAAGTGAATTTGTCTTTTGTGGCAGACACAAAGACCATCCCATCTCCCTCTCTTCACATTTGGATTAATTGCTGTGTTTCCTGTCTCCTGTGACCAGCTTTGAAGACCTCATCATTGGACATCTTTGTGAGACCCCCCCTTTTCCCAGCAAGACCTTGCTCTTAGCAGACTGCTGATGGGTTTTAGCCAGTAGAGTAGTTTTTATCCCATCCCTATACCCTTGGGTAGAGATCCATAGATTTTGTTGTAAGTTTACTTAAATCCCTTCATTCCCCATCCCACTTAATCTTTAAATAGTTCAGTTATCACAATCCTGCCTTGTATTTCCTTACCCAGATACCTAGGTTGACGCATTGAACCCACTGTGTAATCAAGCTGTTTTCCCTGGCTATTATTCAGTTTTCTGTTACCCCAGTTATCCCCAGCTAAGTGCTATTACCTGTGCTTATTCAGTTAGTCTATTCCAGTTTCCCTACTTTAATTAGTTATTTATTCATTTACCCACTACATAACACATTCTTCAACAAAAGACAGAAGGTACACATCAATGTTTCAGTTATGTAACTAAATACACATACAAACAAAAAACAAATCTGAAAAAAACCAAACCCTCAAAAATTAAAATTCTGAAAATCAGAAAAGTAATTGAAGATAAAAATGAGCAAATTGATCAAAAAAATTATAATTTTGTTTAAAAGAGAGAAACCAACTAATGATAAATGAAAATATAAAAGCAAATTATTAGGAATTCTTTTAATTATGTGCAGCAAAATTTATGACTTACATAGAATGGATAATTATTTAAAAAAAAACAAAATACCAAGATTATCAGAAGAAAAAATAGGGAATTTAAATAGCTCTAACTCAAAATAACAAGTTGAATAAGCTATAAATAAATTCCCAAGGGAAGAGGGGACCAGGACCAATGGATTTACAATTAAATTATAATATTCAAAACATAATTAAGTTAAATTTTACTTAAATTATTTACAAAAATGGGGAAAGTATCTCATCAAACTCTTCCTATAAGAAAAATGTGGTCCTAATACATAAACAAAGAAAACTATTATAGACTAACATCCATGATGAATATGTTTAAAAAACATTGAGTAAAATATCAGTAGACTACAGAAATATAATACAATGATTATACAATTTGAAATTTTTGGTTTTAAACCTATATTTCAGGATTAGTTCAACATAATAAAACTATAAATATAATAATTATTAATATTAATGACAAAAAGCTTTTGAAAAATACGCAATCTTTTAATATTGAAAATATTTGAAAGCATAGCAATACATTTATTTTTCATTAATATGGCAAACACTATTCCTCTAAAACCAATTACAAAGCATTCTTTACAACCATAAGTTTGTATAGTCTGTAATAGAGAAATACTTGATCCCTTTTTAGTAAGATCAGGGATTAAATGAGGATGTTCATTGTTACCAATATTATTTGAGATAACTCTAAAAAATTAATTATTACAATTACATAACAAAAAACTTGAGGGAATAAGCATAGATCAAAATGAAACATTATATTTAAAATACATCATATATTATATATATTTATTATATTCTTTTTAGAGATAATGTAATGGTTTAGTTAGAGAAACCTAGAGTTTTTTAAAAAATCAGAACAATTAGTGTCATTAAAGTGGTAGGATATCAGGCAAATTCACAAAAATCACTGAATTTCCTATTCATTATCATAAAAAATCAGGATGCTAAAAAAGAATTTTCATTTACAATTATTACAGAATATGTAAAATATCTGGGAGCCTATTTACCAAGACATATATAGGTATTATATGAACACAACTACAAAACACTCTTTATATAAAGGAAGACACAATTGGAGAAGAATTTATTTGTCTACTACAGTTTGGCTGTGCTGATATAATACCTATTATATAGATTAATTTACATATTAATGCCATACTAACCAAACTGGCAAGGAAGGAGAAATAAAAGAGGAAAAAATTTTCAAGGAAAAAAATTTAAATGGGAAGGAAGAGAGCCAGAAGTATCAGGTCTCAAACTGTACTATAAAATAGTAATCATCAAAATAATTTGGTATAGGCTCAGAAATAGAAAAGTTGTACACATGAACCAGAAACAATCAAATATAATAACAGGGAGTTGAATAAAATCAAATATCTGACTAAGGAATCACTATTTAATAAAAACTGCTAAGAAAGAAAGTAAACTTAGCAGAAATTAGACTTATATCAACATCTCCTAACATATACCACTCCAAATGGATACATGAGCTATGTATAAAAAGTTCAGATCATAGACACCATAGAGGAGAATGGAAGGAGATAATTTTCCCAATGATATATAGTAAAAAATGTATTGACTATATAAGGGATAGGGTAGATCCCAGGAGAAAAATGAAAATATCTTATTATCTAAAATTAAAAAGATAAATGATCCAGCATGACATAAGTAGGCAGTTTTTAAAGTAAAAATTTCAAATTATCAATAGCCATTTAGAGAAAAATTTATCTAAATCATTAGTAATAAGAGGAGTTAAAATTAAAATATCTATGAGCTTCCACTCCAACCCCATCAGATTGGTAAAGATGACAGAAAAAGATCATGGAAATTATGGAAGAGACTGGAAGGATGGTCATCCTAATGCATTATTGGTGGAACATTCTGGAGAGCAATGTTAAACTATATTTAAAAAGGTAATTAAACAGTGTATAACCAGTGGAAGCATTTAGTAATTCTATTACTAGGCATGAACTATAAAAAAGATCAAAGCCAGATAAAAAGGACTCATACATACAAAAAATGTTTATAGCACCACTTGTAGCACTTTTTGTTGTAGAAAAGGTGGTGAACATCAATTGGGAAATGGCTAAATGAATAATGATTCATTATTTTGCAGAAAGAAACGACTGAAGTGATATATTTAGGAGAATCTGGGAAGCCTTGAATCAAAGGAGATGAGAAGAACCAAGGGATTTATTTATAAATGATCTCAGTGTTGTAAAGGAAAACTACTTTAAAAGATTTTAAAATTTTGACCATTCAATGACCAGTCATTATTTAGAAGACTGATGATGAAGCATGCTTACCACCTTTTGGTAAATATATAAGACTATAGGTACAGAATTAGACATACATTTTCTGACATGAAATATTTTATTTTAGTTGACTATACTAACAGGGGACTTTTATGGAGGGAGGTGGGAATTGTAGAGAGTGTGGAAGGGTGATGATACTGATAACAAAAAAAGAAAAGAATACCAAAGAAACATTTTTAAAATACACAATAAAGAACACAAGAGAAATTCAGTAAGGGACATAAAATAGAAGGGCACTATTGTTTCTATCAAGTTACAGTAAATATAAATTTCCCCCAAATAAGGTGTATTTAATAAATCCATGATTTTATATATCATCTTTTCTGACCCTCTTTCTATATAGAAATGTTCACATTTATTAATTTTTTTTGTTCATAAAAATCTTTTAGAAAAAGAGGTAGATTAGACTAGGTGGCCTCTAAAGGGCCATTTAACACTAAATCTATAAATGTATGATTCTATACAGTACAGTGCTTTACTTTTAACTAGAATCAATCAAAGTAACAAATCCATTAAAAAAATAAAGGCCAAAGTCCTGCATAAGTCTGCCTTTACTCATGAACACCCCCATCCTTAGGTAGCTGCTTTTCTTATTCAGAGTACTCAATAAATTCAAAGCTAAGACATTTGATAAAATTGCATAAGAATATAGTCTCCCTCAGATGCTGGTTAGGTCACCAGTGGGAGAAGTAGACAAGCCTGGAGATTTATCATAAGGGAACACATGCATGGAAGATGTGGAGGAACAACTCATGCTTCTGATGTTGAACAGCGACATATGTCCTCTGGTGATTCTGCTTTCACGGGTTGCTCCTTCCTACCAGCATCTTGGTTTTATTTCTTCACAACCACCAGCAGGCCACCTCAGCTTCAGCTGGCTAGGATGAATTAGCTAGACCTCTTCCTTGATAAGGGCAGGCTGAGAGCTTTTTAGTTGAGAACTTGAATGAAGGGCTATATAGGAGCCACCATATCCAAACAAGAAAAGCCAAGTGAGAGCATTTTCCAAGCTACTGTCTTTTCTTTTATCCTCCTGACTGGAACTGATTGAAATCTTTTTGTCCCAGGAAAATTAGTATTGGAAAGTCCTAAGAATTTCTCTAACTGTGTAAATGAATTTGAGTCAAAATAAAAACTAAGTGGAGCAAGATCTTTGTTCTCTACCTACCTAGCTCAAGTTTTTACATTTATTATGTATTAGCAAATTCTTTGGTGCTCTGTTTGGCCCTTTGAAAAACTTCACTATTTTCCTATATTCTCCCCACAATAAAAAAAAAAGTGTTGCCCCAGAAAATAACACAGCATACACTGAACATCTGCGGGTATCCACCGTTTAAGCAATATAAATCAACAAATAGCTTGATCACAGGTCAGGTACTGAGTACAATGTTCATGTGGGTGTCTGAAGCTCTTTGCAGCTGCCATTATTGCATGTGACCAGCATAATATATGACACCTAATTAACAGACCACATTTCATGATATTTATTAGATTAATGAAACAAAACAACATAAAACATATAGCATCCCATAACTGTATTGTATATAATAGACAAGTATTATATATCACCTGCAGAAAATATTGGAATAATACATATAAACATTATATATTTGTATATATAGCAAAAAAATATTACAACATCAATAAAAGCATACTATTTAGTGCTTGCAGCTAGGATTTGACACAGTTCTCTGGTAGTTTAGGTCTGATAATGGAATGAAAAAAGGCACTCAGGTCATTCAACAGTTAAACAAAAGTAAATTTAACTAGCCTTTCATAGTAAGAGAAGGATATACAATGAAAATATGTATTGAGGATACTTATGATTGTTTAATATTTATACTATATACTATATTTACTATATAATATATATACATATATGTATGTATATATACATGTATATATACATATACTAGAAACTAGTTTGAACACTAGTTTCCTGAGCCAATCCAAATCTCAAGGTTGGTTTCAAAATCTTTTAAGGAAAAACTAGCATAACTTGCAAGAGGGTTGGAGGTCATGCTGGCTTTCCCAATTTCTAGAATTTATTCTGTGTCCTTTGCTTTCTAGGTATCTGTATTTGGAGTATTGGGTTCATTTCTTCCCATCTCATCTGCATCTGAATAGTCACACCAGATGTCTGTTACCAGGGCCTTATCAATATTTTTTCTTAGCCCTTTGCCAGGTAGCAATACTGAATTTCTTCCTCCTGTGAGTTATCATTCTCTGAGCTATTGTTTAATTTGTAGACCTTCTGCAACTGGCAAATGGACTCTTCTAAGAGTCAGCTTGCTGACTGTCTATTGTAGTGAGTTATAGTAGAGTTCTGTCCTCTCCACTATGGAGATCTATGCTAAGATTGTGTCCCAGAAAGTCAGCAAAACCCATTGGCAGCCCATTCCCACATATGCCTGCAACCCATAGAGATCTTTGCTACTGGATTTTGGAACGATGAGAAAAATAGTGTTTCACTCTTATCTATTAGAGACTTTGGTAACTTGGGTTTTTTAAGAGTCTGTAAGAGATCATTATGTATCAAGTGACATCCAACAACATGCTGATATAATGGATTTCCAGTTTTTTGTTGACCAGGATAGAATTGTAGCTGTTTCATCTATAGCAGTAGGGTTAAATAGAAACAAGAGCCCCTAAACTGTACACAGTTTATAGGAATAAGGATTCCTGTGGACCAAATCTTGACTTAGGAAACCAAGATTATGATGCCTTATGTTTTATTGTATTTTTATTTATTTTGTTAAATATTTCCCAATTATAGTTTAATCCAATTTGGTAGTCTGTGGGAGTGTGATGGACCACGTGCAGCCCATGGGTCCTGTGTCTGACGTCTCTAGCAGGATGTGTAACAATTTTTCTTCACAATCAAAATAATCAGACTCTCTCAGAAAAGCAGAAATTGGCAAGAGTCCACTATGACATTCATCTAGGCAGCCCTTCCTATTGAAATGCATGGTGCATAATTATTGTGTGCTCTTGTCCATAGATTTTTAACTCTTGGAGAAGCTGGCAGAAAAAGGCTCTTAAGAACTAATTCCCAAGAAACTGTTTGGAGCATAGATAATGCATGCAACAGTATATTCCTTGAATTGACCTTCCTTCCAACTCCTGAGATTTTCACAGTAAATTCAATTGGACAGTTAAAGATAGGACTTTTCAGATAGGCAGGAGAAAGAACCCTCTCAGATAATGTCACAGGACTGGAGACAGAGTTCCACTCCACTCTGTTGATAGACATTCTAATCAGCAACACATTGTTTGTGGTCAAGATGGAATGTTGAGTATTTGGGATAAATGAGGTAGCATGTCAATGTCTCTACTGAAGGTACATGAAGTAAAAATGTGAGCTCACTTTCACCCATACGACCGAGATCATCTGTTTACTTGTTCTGAAAATTAATCCCTCTGTCACTAGAATGTTTCCATGTACCTTTCCGAAAAAATCCTCCCTTTTTCACCAATTATTGTTTATGTATAAATGTAAGACATTACATTATTACTAAAAGCAATCAGCTTAATATTATCCAGTTCTTGGCCCAGCACTGATCATGTAAATGACTGTATTGAGATGATTCACTTACTGCCAAATAAGTCTTTGTGAATAGTTTGGACCTTGTAGAATCTTGGACTTCTTTGTGAAATTGATGCAATCAGTTACTAGACAACTTTTCTTATAAAAATATCATGAATGTAAAGCCTCATATCAGAGTTTGATTTTTTTCTATTTTAACAATATTGAACTTTTTTAATCCAAGATTATAAGTAAGCTTCTCATTAGAAATCTTTTTTTTTTTTTTTAGTGTGGAGTCATCAAAAACAAATAAACAATTTTATATTTTGACAGTTGGGCATGCCTGTTACTTAGTTGTATGGTTTGGTGTCTGATTATAGGAAAATGTGATTATTATATGCTTCAAAAATCTCAAACTTGAGTTTAACTATAATCATCCTTACATTTGCATTATGCTAATGTGTAAGAAGCAATCATGAAAATGGTTAAGTTGATTTTCTAAAGTTTTGGTGTGTGAAGATTTTGCATTGAGAGAAAAATAATGGTAGCAACACAAGGAAAAAGATTATCCCTGGTTGTGCTCTTTCCCTTACCAGTCCAAAAAACTTCTCCCCTCTTCCTTCTTCATTCTTGGTGGATTTGAAACAAACATTCAAAATATATTCATTAAAAGCTTACTATAGAAAAGGCACCATAGTAAGCGCTGATATAACAAAACAACTCTAATAACAGGCCAATGTTTCCTTATAATGTTGGTGAAAAGGCTATCAGTTTCATCTTCTTTCAGGTTTCATTAGCCAAAGAGATCTCCTATTTTATCAACTCTTAGTCATCCTTAATAATTTGTTTTCATCTGTCCAAATTCTATTCCCCTATGTGTTATATCTGCTTTCTGAAAAGAAAAGAATATTAAGTGGAACAAATGAAATAAATATTATCTTTAAAGACATGGAGCATGAAATGGCAACATTTTTTAAAATGAGAAAATATTCTAATTTCCTTAATGATTCAATTAAACTATTTTCATATATTTAGACAAAAATTTTATTTAGTTGAAATTTTTAAATTTTTTGTTACAAAAATTTTTAGAAAACATGTTAAGCTTTCAAAATTTGATTGTGAATACTTCTCTCATAATTCCTTAATTATTTTGAAAGCTTTCTGGTCCCTGGTTAGATATGCTTATTTATATACTGGGGTAAAATGGACAGTAACCACGGAAAGGCAAGGTTAAGGAATCCTAGAGACAGAATTTGAACATTAGAAGGGGCCTCAGAGATGGTTTGATCCAACTCTTACCTGAGAGGAATCCTTATTATAAGATACTTGACAAGATGTCATCCAATTTCTGCTTGAAAAGTTCTAATAAGAGGGAAACCACTAGCCAGACTATGTCTATTTTAGATAGCTTTAATTCTTAGGAAGTTTGGTTTGTTTTTTTATTGTTGTTGCTATTTTACATTGAGCCTAAATTTGTCATTTCCATTCATTGCTCCTGATTCTGCCCACTGAGGTCAACAAATCTTAATTCTCTTACACCTGGCAGCCTTTTCAATGTTTTGAGACAGCTACTTTGTTCCCATAAAGTCTTTTCTTCTCTTGGCTAAACATCTCTAGCTCCTTCAGGTGATTCTCATGGAACATAAATTCAAGGCACTTTATCATCCTCTTTGCCATCCTATGGATGCTCTCTAGCTTCTCTCATGATGGCACCAAAAACTGAACGCAGTAATCCAGATGTAATCTGAAGGGCAGAATAAACAGGATTACTCTGTGTTCTTGGAAGCTATGGTTTTCTAATGTAAACTGAGATTGCATTAACTGTTAATGGCCAAATAACACTGTTGATTCATACTGAGTTTGCAGTCCACTAAGATCCCAAAAACTTTTTCCTATGTTCCCTTACCTTGTACTTATAAAGTCAATTTTTTCAAAGCCAAATATAACACATTTCATTCATCCCTATTGTATTTTGTTTTACTAGTTTTAGCCCAGTGCTGATTGTTGCAATATTTTTGGGATCTGACTATCATCCAATGTTAACTTTCCTTCCCACCTTTGTTTTCCATTTACTTGACCCAGGCAGCTAGGTCTAAAGCCTTGTACCAGGATTCAGGAAAACCTGAGTTCAAATCCAGAAACATAAATTTACCAGCTGCATGAGTTTGGGCAAGTCACTTGCCCTCCATTTGCCTCCTTTTCCTCAACTAAAAAATGGGGATAATAACAGCACCTATGTAGAGTTTTTGTGAGAATCAAATGAAATAACATTTATAAAATGCTTAGTATAATGCCTGGCACATAATTTATGCTTTATAAATATTTAATCCTTTCTCATTCCCCCATTTTTAGTGTTATCATATACATAGATATGTGTGTATTCATATGTAGTTAACAAGATCTTCTCCTAGCTTTGATATTACATTTTGATCAGTGGGGAAATCTCACTTCCATCCCTATTCTAATCAATGTCTATTCTGTTATGTAAATTATTTGCAACAGTAATAATTTTGAAATGGGTTGATTTTATAATAGCAGTGGTCATTCATGTATGCTTTTACTGACATTGGTTTGATTTATGAAATCTGAACTTGACCATATAAAACCAAGTTGAGCTGATTTCCTTACCTTTAGTTGACATTTAATTGATTGATTTTGTGCTATACACATGTGTTTCACTCTTCCTTTGTTGTTTTTAATTTTTGAGAATTTAATTTTAAGAACTCCATGGAAATATGCTAAATATTGTAATTCTTAAAGAATACAATTCCATAACTGTTAGAGACATATTAGTCGTTGTTGGTGTGGGGGAGCCAAGCTTTTCAAATATCAGGCAAATCCATAATGAAATATTATTTGTAAGATCTTGGCATCTTCATATAAAACATCCACCTACAAATGTTTTAAGGATTTTGTTTTTATCTCCAATAGTACTGGAAGTTTTGTCCCTAAAGTCTCTTTTCTGGTAATGTTAACTATTGATAAAATAAACTAAAGAATACCAAAAGAAAATAACATATGTTGACATCCTGAAGAGCAGAATTATTCTGAAATTATAGAAGTTACCAAATGAAGATGGGATATCTCAAGACTACCTTGTACCATCTGACATAGGATTAAGAAATATGTCCAAGAAAAATGTTTCACATTATTACACATGTAGAAACTGTGCCATATTGCTTGCTGTCTCAGGGAGTGGGAAGGAGATGGAGGGAGAGGGAGAATTTGGCTCAAATATTTTTTAATTTAAAAAATGTTTTTACATGTAATCAAGGAAAAAATATAATATTATTTTAAAAAAGAAAGAAATACATCCAGGTATTGGGGAAAACATTCCTTGGTGGTATAAAAGAAAAAATACTGAGAACAAACTTCTGAGCAAAACAGAATGTATTATAAATGAGCATTTTGAAAAAATCTGTGGTACAGACTCCCAGCAGCCTGAGACACTGAACTTTGAACTGAGAAGCATACATATACCTGAGGGAGATTACAGAAATTCAGTCTGCCATAGGAGGTTTGCCTAGTGGGGTCTTTCTTGGCAAAAATGTTGGGAGTTTTTCCCTTCAACAACATGGTATTCTCTTTACAAAGTCTGAGGTCTTTTTTTTAGCAAGAAGGTCAGATTTTTCCCTCCAAGGCTGGACTTCTTGACAAGAAGGTCTGAGGTTTTTCTTAGCAAAATCGTCAGATCTTGTCATATCTCATACCCCTTTGTTCCCTGTGTGGTAACAATGAGATAGCCAAGGTTATTCTGTAGCTTCAGAGTCAAAAGAGATAACAGTCTCAGAAACTCCTGAATATTTAACCAGACACTGAAGACATGCACAAACTTCCATTGGCAAAAATATCAACATGGAATTAACTTTAAACATACTAAAATTATTGATCATTGATTCTCTTACACAGTTACTCAATCAATTAATAATTGGAATTGTTGCTTACCATTGATTATGATTTATCATTAAAATACTGATTATCTAATAGGTTACATGCAGAGAATATACAATCATACAGAGGCATAAAACAATGAATATAAGCTAAAATTGTTTAATCAAATTATCTTTTACAATGATCTAGATGGGAACTACCCTTATTTAAGCCTTAACTTATAGGATACATAATAAAAGCTAGAGTTGAAATAATGGATTGATCATTAAAGGTACACTTAATATCCTACTATTCCAAAACAGATTCACTAAAACAGAGTCCCTAAAAGCAATTTTCCTGGACTATGCCCAATACAGTGATAGCGAGGGACCTCCAGTTGGTATGGTAGGAGGGTCCAAATTCCCCAATACCCATCTCTTTTGGGGGGATTAGGAGTGGGGTGAAAAATCTCAGGTGTGTCACTGAAGGAGCTGTATTTTTTGTTTGTTTTTTATACAGGTTGGAATAAAAATGTCAAAGTTAAAAAAAAAAAGTCAAGTCAGTAAGCATTTATTAAGCACCTGCTATGTGCCAGTCCCTCTGCTAAGTGCAGGGTACAAGTAAGATTTTATGATAAAGAGTTTTAAAATATGTGTCAAAATCTTGTGAATTCAACACCAATTTTTCTAAAAACTGGTAACTGTAGGAAAAGGAGAACATGTTGCGTATTTTAAAAATGTAGATGTAATAGGTCACAAGATTTATTATATGTCAATGAATTTAATTATTTTTCTTTAACTCTTAATTTGCATACCACTGAAGGTAGTAACTAAGCTTTCTGTGATATTTTAAGAACAGAAGAGACTTAACAAGCATCTAGGGTTTTCAAGGGTTGTCATATCTTCTTAGCTAAATATATAGCTCTTACAGAGAAGATTAATGGAAATGGAGTAGCGGAAAGGAAGAGTACCCAGTTTGGAGCCAGGAAACCTAGATGCTTATCCTGCCTCTTCTGCTAACTAGCTATATGACCTCAAACAAGTTACCTCACTTCTCTGAAACTGATAATTTCAAATCCTTCCTAAATTCTATGATTCTTCTGATTGTTTGAACCTAAAAGGAGCTCTTCTTTTATGTGACTGCTATAGCCACTTAGAATAGACACAGACTGAGCAGATCTGATACCAACCTTTATTATCCTATAATTATGAACCTTGCTAAAAAAAACTCTACATTTACATATTAGTGCATGACCACAGAAAGATGCTATCATCTGATTCCATATTGTTATATCTGTCACTGATAAGCTAATTTAAAAACTGTTGTCTCCCTCTTCTTCTTTTAATATGGTCTTTCAGGTAAAAGCCAGCTACTTGAGAATCAGCTGCATAACTTTTTCTGCTAACTTTTGTGGGATTTCTCTCCATCAAAAAAGAAGGGATCATTCCTCAAAAAAAGCACTTAAGATAGCAATGCATAGCAGATGTAAGCTTGGCTTGATTTTACTTCATAGAAAATGCAAAACAATACAAAGTGCTCATACTATATAAACAATGGATATAGTTCTCTCCTAGCCAGTAAGTCAATATTCCTCCCCAGATATCTAAATAGGCCTATGCATAGTTTTTAAAGGTCTGGACAATACATTGAAAGGAAGTCTCCAAACATTTTGATGAATCATACCTTAACTCCAGGGACCTACCCAAGGCTTCCAGTCTTACAGTATCTGAATGGTTTGGACTCTCTCTAAGCCCCAAAAGAAATTCTCTCTCTCTCCAACTGTCCCAAACTCTCCTCTAAATATTCACTATTTCCAATTAAAAGCCCAGGAAAAAGAGGTCAATCAAATCCATAATAACCTTAGCCTATGAAATTATTTCTAGATAAGAATGGGTACCCATGCCCAGGAGATATTGTTCTCAGCATTCCAATTGGGGCATTAATGGCTACCCCTTCCATAGAAACAGAAGTGAGCAAAATTTCATCTCCCTATTACCCTATGGGGTGTGTGTGTGTGTGTGTGTGTGTGTATAATTTTTTTACCAATTACATGTAATAACAAATTTCCACATAAATTTTCCAAAGTTATATGATTCAAATTGTCTTCCTTCCTTTTTCCCTCCCCCTCTCTCAGAGATGATAAGCAATTCAATCTGGATTATACCTGTAGTAACATGCACAACATATTTCCAAATTGTTCAACCCCTATGGAGTTGATCAGGCTCTTCTGGCCAAACCTTTACACTAAGGCACTTCTACAGAATTAAGAAGGGCTTCTCTTCTCTGTCTCATAAAAATTCTGAAATGTACACTCAGATTTAGACTCTGAAGACTCTAGGGTCCAACCTAAAAATTAGTTTAAACAAGTATACATGAAATAGATGAAAAATTTAGAGAAATGCATTCCTCCTCATTGAATACTGGTTTTTGGCTAACTAATGAGGCAAGGTCCTGCCTACTCTGTTTTTTGGTCTCTGGAAATGACAAAAAATTTGAAAAAATTCTCTGAAAATAAGCATGATCTCTCAGATTGTTTTTTTTTTAAAGTTATTCCAAGGAACTCAGAGAAAACTGCCTCTCAGATAAATGCACTTTGAGTATTTATTTGAAGGCAGAGCATTGAATTAAGTAAAAGATGGCTATAGGGCATTATGATCTGTCAGTTCATTTACATTTATTGGGGACTATACCACTGAAGTTACACATAACAGAAAAAATTATGTTGAGTTCCATGCCATAGTCACAAATGTAAGGATGGGATTTGTGCAAGGGGGTTTGGACAAAAGGAGCCAGAGAAGACAGTTGCTGACAGTTGCTGACAGTTGAGACCAGAGAGAATTCTGGGAATTTCTCAGAGGAAGAAGAGAGGAGAGGTCTTCAGGTGGAGGACTATGAGGAGAGAGGAGGAGGACATCCCAGCTCAGATCCAGTCTTGAAGGCTTCCTGAGGATCTTTCTTTGGAAACTGAAACCCTGATTCCCTGATCAAAGCCATTTCATCACATCTCTCCCAACAAGACTTCAATCATGTAAATGGGCAAGGGACATGAATAGGCAATTTTCAGATAAAGAAATCAAAACTATCAATAAGCACATGAGAAAGTGTCCTAAATCTCTAATAATTAGAGAAATGAAAATCAAAACAACTCTGAGGTATCACCTCACACCTAGTAGATTGGCTAAAATGATAATGATCAATAAAATGAAAATGATCAATAATATGTGAATAAGTCTCGATTGATCACACATGTTAAAACCAGTGGAAATGTGTGTTGGATATGGGGGGGGTTGAAGGGGGTGAAGGGGAAAGTAAGAACATGGATCATATAACCATGGATAACTTTTCTAAAAAATAAAAATTATTTTTTTTAAACCCTAATACCTTTTTATATATATCCTTCTGTATTAATTTTTTTTTATTTGTTATAGGGCTAGGCAATGGGGGTCAAGTGACTTGCCCAGGGTCACACAGCTGGGAAGTGTCTGAGGTTGGATTTGAACCTAGGACCTCCTGTCTCCAGGCCCGGCTCTCAATCCACTGAGCCATCCAGCTGCCCCCAAAAATAAAAATTATTTTTAAAAAAGACTTCAATAACACCCTCTCTCTAAAAGGCAGGGCATCATTATTTTTTACTACCCACTCTCCTATATTAGGGTCAACCAATTAGCAACAAATAAGATGCCATTCAATTCTTGCATACCATCCTTTTATCTAAATGAGTTATAATGAAGTTAAAATAAACTCTGCTACCATGAGCTAAATATAAAGACTGGGAACAAATGAAATTTAAGGGCTATGATCAAAAACAGGAATATTATATATTTAATTATATGCTTCATTATTATTTGCTACATGTAATTATGTAACAATAAATGGTTAAGCTGTTAAAAAAAAAAGACTTCAATAATCGAGTCAGCTAAGTTTTTGGACTCCATTTTGGGAACTATCTCTTAGTCTCCTTCTCCTATTACCCAACCATGCTGAGAGACCCCCTTTCAGTCAAAACTTACAATTACAGAAAAGGATAGAAACAGAAGAAGAAGGGGCAGGGGAAGAATCTTAGGAGTGGGAACCCCAAAAGTTCCCACTCAAGTGATGGACCCCATAGAAATAGAGAAGAGAGCACCCCAAAATCCCTCTGCCCTTTGCCCCTTTCCCCAATTCCTGAATTGCAAATAATAAGAGCCATTCATCAGTCAGATAGAGTTTCAGAGTGCCTGGGAGACAACAAGGGAGAGGGGAACCACAGCTTGGTCTGGCTGCCTCCATCTTGAAGCCAGACTACCAGCTATGAAATTAACTGATGGGGGAAGTTTGTGTGAACGCCATCCTTATTCAGAATCAGATTGGGATACCTCGTCTTATAGGGAAGCCTTGCCCCTGACTCCTGTGGGGTGGCACAACCATCTAGATCACCCAGTTTTGGGGTGACACGCCCTTAAAGGCTCCCAGTGTATATTTGGCCCCAGGGGAGAGCTGGAAAAGAGACTCACCACATAGACTTTCTCTATTTCCCTTTCTATGAAACATTGGTTACTGGATCTCTTTATTGTTACACAAATGAGTCACTTCTTATAAGAAAATCCTTGAGCTAAGGCATTAGATTAGAAACCATAGGGTTAAAAGACTACCTGATGAAGAGAGAAGCAAGAGAAGCTAAGAACTGGAGGACACTGGGACAGAAAACACAGGAGACTACAAAAGTATCTGCTTGTAGAAGAGGGAATCCAGAAGCAAATGATAGTAAAAGGCTCTGTAGCTGTTTTGCTTGGAACTGTGCTGTTTGGAAGAGAAGAAAAAAATTTGAGAGTTGATTGCCTGGAGGAAGGTAATATTACCTTCCCATGCTGCCTAAAGGCTGACAGAGGTCAAACCTCATGAGATTTCCTTAAGTCACTTTTGTCTTCTCTCTGTGGTTTGAGAGGGAGAAATGGAGGAAGAAAGAAAATTTTATTTACTTGCTCTACGGGTCTATGCTATGCTGATTAGAGAAGTGTGGCTTTCCTGAGAGCACATCAGAGGAAACAGAATTCCCTGCTTGCCTTAGTTTCCTCATCTGTAAAATGATAAACTACTCCAGTAATTTTGTCAAGAAAATCCCAAATAGGATCACAAAAAATTGGACATGAGTGAAAAACATCTGAACAAGAACTAGGAAAAGGCTTCCTAGGAAAATGGCAGTATCACTAAAGAGTAAGAGCTTGAGAAACTCTTCAAAGTCTCAAGAAAAGTTTCAGAAACTTTGCGGTTCTCTAATTTACAGGAACTGCTTGTTACCAAAATTAATTAGCATTTTTTCAGTACCCTGATAAGGGTGACTGTGTCCTAAAAGATCTTGGCAAAATTTCTACAACCTGAGAATGACAGAGGACTGGTTTTGCCCACCATGTGCAGTTTTCTCTAAAGAGCCCAAGAGGACCGATTTCTAGACTCATAAGTTGCCCCAGGCAGATAGGTTTCCCAATACAGGTACTTCCTTGCTTTGTTTCTTTAAGTGTATGCCCATTCTCCTCCATGGACATTGTGTCTTGGTGAAAGAATGTAGCTCATGTAAGTGGGTTGACTGTTAAATTTTAATTATTCCTGCTCTTGCTTTCTGTTGAATAAATATTATTATTCTTCCTTTGGGGAAAATACTGATTATTCCTGCTTTGCCTTTCCTTTAATAATTGCTTCATGTTTAAAACTCGACAGTTTCTTTGTAACTGGTTTTATAGAAAGGGAAACAAACTGATGGGGCTCAGGAGCTACAATGGAGAGTGTAGGAGGGTATGTTCACCCTGCCTGGGTTATTTGGTAGACCCTGAGTGAGTCCAATCTCCCAGTTCTTGGAAGCTCCCTAGATGCTGGTGTGAGAGCATGTTGGGGTAAGTAATCTCAGGGAGGGAGAAAAGGAGAATGTGGTGCCACACTTGCATTTCTAGAAAGTAGCCCACAACTTCTTTGCTTCCACCTTACCCTTTTTTGCCAAGAAAAAACCCCAAATGGGGTCACAAAGAGTTGGGCATGACTGAACATCTTTTTAACTGAATGATAAGAAGTCAAAGAGAAAGGAAAAGGATCCATATGAACAAAAATATTTAAATATTTATTTTATTTTAACAGTTCTTTTTTGTGAAAGCAAAGAATTGGAAACTGGGGGAATGCCCATCAGTTGGAGATTGGCTGAACAAGCATAGTATATGAATATGACAGGATATTATCATGAAGGCAATGGTTTCAAAAAAACATAGAAAGATCTGTATGAGCTGATGCAAAAAAGTGAGCCGAACAAGGAGAATTATCCACAAAGTAACTATATTGTAAAGATAATCACCTATGAAAGTCTTAATAACTCTGATCAATATAATAACCTACTACAATTCTGAAGGACTCAAGATGAAATATGTTTCCCACCTCCAAATAGAGAATGAATAGACTCAGAGTGAAGACTAAAGCACATTTTTTCTCTTTCTTTTCTTAAACATGATTAATGTGGACATTTGTTTAGCATAATTTTACATAAATATATACTTAAATCCTTACCTTCCATCTCAGAATCAATTCTGTGTATTGGTTCCCAGGCAGAAGAACAGTAAGCGCTAAGCAATGGGGGTTAAGTGACTTGCCCAGAGTCACACAGCTAGGAAGTATCTCAGGCCAGATTTGAACCCAAGACCTCCCATCTCCAGGCCTGGCTCTCAATTCACTGGACCACCTAGCTGCCTCCAATTATATGTATTTGTAATTGATTTTGTATTTCTTGCTTTCTTTCTCATTGGGTAGGGGAAGAGGGAGGGAACGAATTTGGAATGAAAAAAAAATTTTTAAAGTCTCTCTGCTTTGAAATAAATAAAACATATAAGCCACTGAAGATTTTTAAATTATACTTATTGTATATCAATAAATTTGATTATTAAAAAAAAAGTACAGATATCCTTTCCACATCATGTGGGTTGTCTGCTTTCAAGTGCTACATAAATATCAGTTATAATGAGGCTGACATGACTTTCAGCACCCTGTACCTCAGTTTCCCCATCTATAAGATGGGAGTGTTGAACTATATAGAATATTTCCAAATTTCTTTCCAACTCCAAATTCTAATAGCCAAGATGCATTTGGATCTGCCCAAATAGTTTATTGTGGAGATCATCATGTCTGACATTACTGAAGGGGCTGTTTTCTGACAGCCTCCTCCAAATCTCCTCCCATTCTCCACTATGAATCTCTCCTTCCTCTATAAGATGGTTGATGGAGAAAACAACTATATAATCTAAAGGAAGCTGCATGTATTCCAGGGGAGGGAGGGAACAAGTATTTATTAAGTTTCTACTATGTTTCAGGCACTGCAGTAAGTGCTTTTGCAATTATTGTCTCATTTGATTTTCATAACAATCCTAAGAGGTAGGTGGTGTTATTATACCCATTTTACAGTTGGGGAAACTAAGGCAGAAAGCAGTTAAGTGATTTGTCCAGGGACACATAACTAATCAGTGTCTAAGGCCAGATTTTAACTCAGTCTTCCTGAATCCAGGTCCAACATTTTATCCACTACACTACCTACCGTATCTGCCTCTAAAACTTCATTTGATGCATGAGGACCCCATCTGGAGTGGGCATGTTAGCCTATCTTTATCCATAACAGCCATAAGAACCATGCTCATCAGTTGGGGAATGACTAAACAAATTATGGTGTATGATTGTGATGGAATACTACTGTGCCAAAAGAAGCTATGAGTACACTAATTTAAAAAAAACTTGGAAAGAATTATACAGGATAATAAACAGTGAAATGAATAGAACCAAGAGAACATTATACACAGCTACAGATTTAATACAGAAGGAATAAATCGTGAATGTTACCTCCAAAGAGTGAACTGAAAGGTGAAAATATGAAAGACTTCTTTTGTATGAACAAGTTGGTCTCCTGAATGATACCTTTTGTGATGTGGAGGAGGTAGGGAGAATGAATTAGTTCTCAAATTATGTAGATATGAAGAAAAATAAGCTAAACATGTGATTTCATTTATACGCAGTTTCCTTTTTCTTTGTATGTGGAAATACTTGTTTGTTTTGTAAAATTTGGAATAAAAATTAATAAAAATTAAATTAAAATAACCATAAGAATCTAGCACATCATTAAAATGTCTTGAAATTGCATGAGCACCAGATCCCCTGGACATTATTCTTCAGAAGATTCAACTCTTGAAACCATTTATGTTCCCAAATATGCTATATTCCCAAATAACCAGGAGATACAGGGTCATTAATGTCTGAATCTGGTCACCTGACAGACCTATCATTCCAACAGTCCCTTTTATGATATCCAAACTTTGTAGCAGCTTTTTAAATTGGCTGTCTAGCCAGAATTGGGAAGGGGGTAGAGAGGGTCATCATCAAAAAGCTGTGAATCAGACCAGTCTCTTTGGACATTTTCTCTTTGACTTCATTCTTGGTGGAACTTTTGGGGCTCCCTCAATGACAAGGTCCATTCAGAAATGTGGGGTAGAAGTTGGGAGGGGAGCATAATAGGATCTCTGTTTAGGAAAATTAATTGGCATGTGTGAATTTAATATAAATTGTGCCCCTTTCCCTTTTAAAAAAGGAAAGTTTTGAAAATTCATTTTAGTAGGCATCAGCCCCACTCTTTGACTGGGAGGATGCCAGCAGCCTTGTGGCTCCCTGGCATCTTGGAAGATGCTTGCCTCTATTCCCTGTGACTCCTGGCATCCAGGAGACTGGCCTCTGTCCCAGATAGACCAAAGTTAAGTCTTTCCAACCAGAGAGACCCAGAGGTAGTGACATCACCAGAGATTATAAATGAGGATTTTGAGGAAACAGGATTTTCTCTTTGGTCTGGAGTATTTCCTGGTGAGGCAGCTCATGCTCGGTCTTTGGCTAGGAAGCAGGCACAGTCCTATTGACCTTCCTGGTGTAGTAACAAGTGGGAAACTCAGGTTAGCTAGGCAGCCAGATGACTATCTCCAACTTCAACCTTTACTATCAAATAAATAATTATAAATTAATATACACTCTCCAGAGAATTTTAATCATAACAGGCAGCTGAATGGAGGATGGATTAGACTGAGGAGAGACTTGAGGCAGTCACACCCCCATCAGGGTATTGCAATAGTCCAAGCACAAGATGATGAGGGCCCACACCAGGATAATGACAATGTCAAGAAAGAGAAGGGGGCATATTCAAGAAGGAAAAATCAACAACACTGACAACAGATTGAATATGGAAGATAAAAGATAGCAATGATTTTCAAGGATGACACCAAGATTTCAAGTTTGAGTTAGTCAATAAATGACTTTTCCCTCAACAGTGATAGAGAAGTTAGGAGGGGGAAAGTTTTAGGAGGAAAGATATTAAGTCCACTTCTAGACATGCTGAATTTAAGATGCTTACTGGTGTCGATGTGAATTTTTGGATGACTAAGTTTGCCCTTACCTTTGAGAAATCCCAGTGCCAAGTATTTTGGTTTGAATGTTAAGCACCTTTTTTGTTTTGGAGGCTTCTCTATAAGATGAAAGCTTTCCTCTCATGAAGCCCGGTTTCTTAGTTTGGCCTTTGCCTTTAATTTTTTACAGCTGACCATTCCCTAATACAAAAGCTATTGACTGCAAAGAGGTTTAGATATCTGTTTGTGGTAAGTCTTTGTAGGCTTCCCAAAAGATATAAAGAGACTCTCAGGCTCAGTATCTCTTTGGAGTTGGCACTAAGAGTTGTGTCTTCTCCCAAAGGAGAAAGCATCGAATATGGTGTCTTCTCCCAAGGATATGGTTCCCAGGTTCCTAGAGCCTTTGGTTTTGTATGGTATTTAGAGTTTGACTCTGTGTAATAACCAAATATTTTAACCCTATCCCTATTCCTGATTAAAGAGTGGGTTTTATTGATTACTTGGTAATCCTGAGTTTTTCCAAGTTAACACTGGATATCCAGTTTGAGATGTCTGAAAGGCAGTTGAAGAATGTTAGGTCAGTAGAGAGGTTAGAGCAAGACAAGTAGATTTGAAAATCAGCAGAAAGAGATGGTAATCAAATCCATAGGAATTGATAACATCATCAAATGATGTAGTAAAGAAGAAGAGGACCCAATACAGAATCTCGTGGGACACCTACAGTTGGAAGGGATAACATGGATACAGATCTAGCAAATTAGACAAAGAAGAAGCAATCTGATAGGTGGAAGAAGAAAAAGGAGAATGTGGTATCTTGAAAAACTAGAGAGAAAAGAGGATTAAGAAGAGGATTAACAATAGCTTCAGAGAAGTCAGGAGAAATTGGACCGAGGAAAAGTCTTTGGGTTTAGCAATTAAGATATAATTAGTTGGGGGCAGCTGGGTGGCTCAGTGGATTGAGAGACAGGAGGTCCTAGGTTCAAATCTGGCCTCAGACACTTCTTAGCTGTGTGACCCTGGGCAAGTCACTTAACTCCCATTGCCTAGCCCTTACCACTCTTTTGCCTTGGTATCAAACCTTAGTATTGATTCTAAGATGGAAGGTAGGGTTAAAAAAAAAAGATATAATTTATAATTAGTCATTTTTTTTAAACCCTTGTACTTCGGTGTATTGTCTCATAGGTAGAAGATTGGTAAGGGTGGGAAATGGGGGTCAAGTGACTTGCCCAGGGTCACACAGCTGGGAAGTGGCTGAGGCTGGGTTTGAACCTAGGACCTCCTGTCTCTAGGCCTGACTCTCAATCCACTGAGCTACCTAGCTGCCCCTAATTAGTCATTTTGAAGAGAACAGTTTCACTCAAATGATGAGGCTGGAAGATAGATTGTAAGGGGTTAAGAGGAGAGTAAGAGGAAATAAAGTGGGGCTTATATTATATTACATTATATTATATCTATTATATATACTCCATTTCAAGGAGTTTAGCCACAAAGGGCAAAGGAAATATAAAATGATGGTTAGATATAGATAGATGGGCCCTCACCTAAACCCTGCAAATCCTTGCCTACCAATTATGGAGGAAGAGGCACAATATACAATGTTCAGTATCTTCTTAATACTTGGAGATGATGAGGCTTAGTCCTAGCAGATTGGCAAGGATGCCAACCCAATGGTTTGGGGAGTTAGCACACAGTCCTCATAGGTTGAAGCCTTCCATCAATGCTCTTCCATTGATTCATAGCCTTAAGATTCAAGGAGATAACTGGGGAAAGGAATGGTATATATCCTAGATGGGGGAAGTTAAGACAAAATGGGACATGGTGAACACTGCCCTTGACCACAATGATGCATCAGAAAAATAAAGGAGTGAAGAATGCCAACATTCACTGTAGACTGTTTGATATAGAAAAAAAAAACCTGTCAGTTCTATAATTTTCTACATTTTGCATACTTATCTAGCTTTGATCCCTACCTGTCATCACCCCTCCTCCAATTCCACCCCCAGACTCCCAGCATGAATCTCTTCTCTGGCATTCGGTTTTGTCATCTCACTGTTCCATCAGATTTCTTTGTATGGGGAATATAACCTGTTTAGCAAATTTCCCTTGTTCACTTCCTGGTCAAACATCATCTTCTTTACTCCCAGGAAGAAATTTTCCTTCCCAGCTTGAAACATGTACCTGATCACTAACATAATGAGCTACTCAAATGTTGACCCAACTTCTGGTAGGATATGATAGCAAAGCATTAAATTGAATGAATGACCCATAAAACTCAAGGTGTCAGTCTGCCAGTGGGGAAGGTTAATTTTGTGTTAAAATGGTCTTCTTGGTGTCCTATAAATCACACTACATTTCCACTGAGTATTTAAATCTGTAGACTGCTAGAAACTGACTCACAAAGAGCCTGGCACATATGAACAGTAATAAATGCTTGTTGGCTAACTGATAAGAATTGGTAAATATGCAGTACATTTTTTACTGGCAATTACTTCACTGAGATATCTGTATTAAATGCATTTTTTTGCTTAAAAGATAAAACTGGCATGTTTCTCAGAATGTGCACACAAACTGTATAAGAAAGAATTGGCTTTAAATATATTTCCTACTGAGATATAACATCTGCTTCTAGGTAAATTGACTACTCACAGTTCAGTTTGATAATATATTTTTGACCAGATTCATACAAGTTGTAGCATGATACTTCAATAATAATTCATGTGCCTGAAACTAGGTTGCATAGATGAACAACAGGAAAGATTTACTTATAAAATTTCTCATTAAGGTTTTGGAGGGAAATGTTCTAGATCAGTCAAAGAATATTGAAGAGGGAAGAGGCAAGAATACAGGTATTGGAGAGAGAATCTATAATCAACCTATATAATTCTGCATGCATTTGAAGGAGCAAAATATAATCTGCCACTGTTTCTGACCCTTACAAAGGTCTTTGAAGTGCACATAGTTAATTGAAAATTTTCTCTTCCACTTCCATGCTCTCTCCTCTTCTGCTCTCTGTTAGTCTTTACTTATCTAGAATATTTTACTCCTAAAATGTAAGTGAAAAGAATTCTAAATAGATTTTCTTTTCTGTTCTTCTTCCTACCCTGTTGTCATGGTACTAAGACTTACTCTAGAAAAAAATTAAGAAGGGGATTTCTTCTTAAATTCTCATTTCATCCTCTTGCCCTTCTAATTGACAAGCACATTCCACTTCAGGGTCTCTAAGGTGATCCTTTCTAGATAACATATCATATTCTATACCCTTCTCAATTTCAATGGACTCAATATGAATCGCTAGTAGGGCATGGCAACCAAAAAGATCAAAGTTGTCATAGACTATAGTATTGTTGTTCATCTTCTTTTTTGAAGAGGATCAAAGACATCCTGAGGGTTATGCCTTGACTTGAGTACAAGTTGGATTTAAGTCAGGCAGAGTTGTCCAAAGTCATCAAAGTTCAATGGCAGGATAAAAGGCAGAAAATGTGGTAATAGCCCAGGGTGCAGTGGATAACCTTGGCATTTTCAATGTCTGACCAAACTCTAAGCTTTTCACAGTTCTTGGTTCGGCTGCCTTATTGGAACAAAATTATCCTGTTGGAACAAATTATTCTCATCCTCCTTTTCTGCCAGGGGAAATCTTTACATTAGTTATCTTCAACCTAGTTTAGCTTGTCTGCTGAGATAGTTTTACCATGGTGTGGTCACTGCACAATCTACAGCTTCTTGGAGCCACAGACAAGAGCTGAATGAAAGGTAGAGAGCAAAAGTAGATGGGCAGCCACAAAGAGTTCAGCAAGTCCTCATATTACAGGTTTTGGTCCCCCCTAAATACTCCACACACCCTTAGTATATGCTAAGGTCACCCAGAAAGATGGTAGTTGTACTCTGCTTCCATCAAACCATATCAAGAGTATCGAGTGCCACAATTTAGGAAGGATATTAGAGCATATCCAAAGAAAGATTATCAGGATGGCAAGAATTCTAGAGGCCATATGCTAAACATTTGAAAGAACTGAAATATTTAGATTTAAGGTAATCTGGACAAATTGCTTAGCCTCTGTCTGCCTCAGTATCTTCATCTATAAAAATGAGAAAAATAATAACACATAGCTCCCAGGATTGTTGTAAAGATCAAATGAGATATCTATAAAATACTCTTCAAATCTTATAGCACTATATAAATGCTAACTATTATTATTATAGGTCTGTTTGACCCCAGGTAACAGAGCAAGGAGTCAAAGACTAAAGTTGTAGAGTTAGATTTTATTTTCCTAAAAGGAAAAACTTCCCACCAATCGGAACTGTTGAATAGGAGTGGGCTGCTTCAAGAAAGAGTAGCTTCCCCCTATCATGGAAAGTCTTCAAGAACAAGCTGTGTCCAGTAGACCACTTGTCTGGATGTTGTGGAGGAGACTTCTGTTGAGCTTCAGTCCTACCAGATGGTCTCTGAGACCTACTCTTTTGGAGTCTGTGACTTTTCCCCTCCACAATCTCTGCTTAGCAAAGCTTAATTTGAAGTAAGGAGGAGGCGTGGGCACAGTTACTGCAAGTACCAGATTTGATTTGTGTTGAAGAACAGCTGTTATCACCTAAAGTTAATTTAATCTTTTTAACTCTAGCTTCTTTCTTACCAGTCAAATAAAATGTGGTCCTTCAAAAAAAATTAAATTTTAGAGTGGGAAGAAATCTTAGATATCTTCTAGTCAAATCCTCTCCTTTTACAAATGAGGAAACTGAGGTCCAGGGAAGTAAATAAACCAAGATCACACAGCTAGCTAGTGGCAGGTTTGGGACTAAAAGCCAAATCTCCTCATTCCCAATCTAGTGCTTTTCTGACTTTCCTTACAAATACATGGTATAGGAACGAACATGTTCACTTGAGAGATGAAATTTTGAAATGTTGTAACAGATCTTGACCCAAAATTTATTTGGGCAAGACAGTTCACATTCTGAAAAACCTAGAATTTAGGCGATTTCCACAGAAGCCAGCATTTCTACCCAACTATATATTAACTTGGCAAGGAATTAAGAGTGTTCTATTGTAATCTCTAGAATTTATAGGCAAACAGAAGGCAGTGGTTTTGTTCTTTTGCTATTAAAAATAACCTATATTTAAAATCTCTTTGATATTATATATCAACTTTATAAATAAAGCCACACAAACTTGTCTCCATGCCAACCTTCTTGGCCTCCCTCCACCAATACATGGTATAACTTTAAGGTCATGAGATTCATTTTTCAACAAACATACCAGACCAAAGGCATCCAAACTAGTTCTGGCCTCTGAAATTCCAGGGTTCTGTGACACATTCATAAAATAATGCCTTTTTTGTTAAAGGAAAGTATTTGTCTAATATAGCAGAATTAGTTTTGGGCCCATCATCTCTGGAACCTCATGGTCTTGGGTTTGAATTGTAGGGACTTTACAACAGTTTGCCTATCTTAGCTTACTTAGCCTGACTCAGCTCAAAAACTGGAAACTTCTGGAGTTATATTAAGCCTCATATTCAGCTACTCCTCAAATTAACAAGCCCAGACAAGCAATATCATTGAAACATTAAATTTCATTATAAATAGTAAGGCAATGAAAAGTTTCAGTACACAATACCAAATATGTATAGCATCCTTCCACTTTCCCCTGAACAGGGAAATAGGCTGATTCATGAAGTTCACAGCTCAGATAGAGCAAGGCCTCTCTGTAGCTGTAGTGAGGGTTGAGAAGCTTCAATGGGGACAGCTTTGGCTTCACTGCTTAGAAAATGCTGTTACCAAGAGCTGTTGGTTGCTACATAGATGACTTGCCTGGCTTACTCCTCATCTCCACTGCAGCTTCCCACTTGCCTTCCTTCATACATTACCCATAGCTCCTGGCTAGGGCCATCTCCATGCTGTTGCCAAGTTTTGTTTCTCTTATTTAGGAACTAGAAGCCTTTTGGAGACCTCCATTAAACTTTCATCTTCATGGAGGGGGAAAGATTTTTTTTCCCAGCAATTTCACTGAAAAGAGGGTTGAGAGAACTTTTCTCGGCCTTGGCAGGAAAAAAATGTCCTCTGCCTCCCACATACACACAACAATCCTCTTTCCCTCTCTGGAAAAAGGCAAGGGGAAGGGAGTTACACAAAGACTTGGTATAAACTCAAGTGACCAGTGGGTGAGTGGAGGGAGGGAGGGAGGGAGAGAGAGAGAGAGAGAGAGAGAGAGAGAGAGAGAGAGAGAGAGAAAGAGACAGACAGACAGACAGACAGAGACAGAGACAGAGACAGAGACAGACAGAGAGAGACAGAGACAGAGACAGAGAGACAGAGACAGAGACAGAGACAGAGACAGAGACAGAGACAGACAGAGAGAGAGAGAGAGAGAGAGAGAGAGAGAGAGAGAGAGTTATGTATAGCATGTTTCATCTTAAACCTACTGGACAAGTCATTTCTTATTGCCGCAGCCAATTCATTAATTCTATAAATAAGGTGGCACAGCAAATAAAATGGCCAGGCCTAGAATTAGGAAGACTTGGGCTGAAATCTAGTCTCAGATACTTCCTAGCTTTGTGACCCTGGGCAAGTCACTTAACTTTATTTATCTAGCCCTTGCCCTTCTGACTTAGGGTTGTTACAAAGACAGAAAGTTAGGGTTAAAAAAAAAAAAGACTATAAGTGGGAAGACAGGTGATGATCTGCATTGATTAGGAGGTGTTTCCTCAGTGGGAGTCTCCTTTACTAGGGAAATCACAGGTGAAATTAAAAAAAAAAAGATCACTATGCATATATATGAACTGTACATGTCATTTCATTGATATTGGGAACTCCCAGAAAAGGAAATTTTTAAGACTGATGCAGGTCAGTACCATTTTTGTCACTTGGCCTTAGACAGTCACCCAGGAGACCTGGAAGTTAAGCGATTTGTCTGGGATTACAGAGACATGCTAACCTTAAAGTGTGACATTATCATTATCATTATTTTTGCTATTAGGAGAGGAATGCTAGCCTAAATTTTCCTGGTTCTGAGATCAGCTCTCTATCTACTACACAATACTGAGTCTCATAAATGTATAACGTGTTTTAAAATATGTATCTACACATATAATCCATATGTCATTTATGTAGCATATAAATGGTTTCCTATTACCTACATGATAGAAATATAACTACATATATTCCTCAGTCCTTTTCTTCCTCTTGGTCAGCAATCCAAGTGCTGAATTGTTTTCTAAATCAAATAACTCCATTTTGTTAAAATTCCAAACCATACTTCCTTTATATCTGTGGAAGAATTTTTGGCAACAGGTTGTTAATTAATTGAATAAAGAACAAATGGAGGCTGCTGACCTTCCTTTACTATAGATCTAACTAAGGAAAAAAATGCTATGAAGTGCATTTGATGCATCCTAGTGAAAGGCAGGAAGCAGCTAGACAGTGAAGTGGAAAAAGCACTGGGCCTAGAGTCAAGTCATCTTCTGGAGTTCAAATTTGGCCTCAGACACTTACTGTGTCACCCTGGGTAAGTCACTTAATCCTTTTTGCCTCAGTTTCTCATCTGTTATGAGCTAGGGAAGGAAATGGCAAACCACTCAAGTATCTTTGCCAAGAAAACCCCAATGGAATCACACAGAACTGGACACAACTGAAAGACAATTAAAAAAATCCAGACATAGACAAATGGGTTTGGTTATTTATGAATCATTATTGCTTAAGTTAGATGATGAGTACCCTCTATAAGCTTCCTCTGTGTCAGCTCTGAAGGATTGGGGCATAACAAGGAAAGCAGGTGAGTAGTCATGAGAAATAGCAATGATGCATGGAACATGCTACTGTAGGTTGGCTACAACTAGAAAAATACTGCTTCCCCCATAATCTGGACAGAAATGTTAGATTTTGTTTTGTTTTATTCCCTCAATATTTCTTTCAAATAACTCAAAAGTCTTATAAAATTCTTTTTATTTTGCCTCTGCATGCTCACTCTTATGGTACCCCTCTTAGGCACAAGGGAGCTGACATCGCTTTTGTCTGTACTTAAATATGTTGGCATCCACTTGCATGGGAGCTACCAAGGCAGGGGTAGCAAAGATCCAAGGGGCAGTAACTAGAGCACTGAGCCTGGAATCCAGAAGACCTGAGTTCAAGCCCCATT
The DNA here is from genome assembly GCF_016433145.1 of Gracilinanus agilis. Taxonomy (NCBI): domain Eukaryota; kingdom Metazoa; phylum Chordata; class Mammalia; order Didelphimorphia; family Didelphidae; genus Gracilinanus; species Gracilinanus agilis. The sequence continues at coordinate 466,348,450 of NC_058131.1, read as the reverse complement.
TCAGACATTAGTTGTGTAATCTTGGATAAATCACTTAACCTCGATTTGTTTTCCTACACTGGAGAAGGAAAATAGCAAACCACTCAGGCATCTTTTCTAAGAAAACTCCTTTTCTAAGAAAACTCCGAATAGAAGAGTCTGACTGGGCTCAACAACAGCAATAACAAAAACAGAAATCCATTTCATTGATAAACCCTGGAGGGGAAGAGAATGCATATCTCACCCTAACAGCTCTTCCATTGTTTCTCAGTTGTGGAGGGAAAATAAAGTCATTTTTCCCCCCTTTTTTATTCACTAAGCTGAGAGTAAGGGAGTCTGACTAGTTCTTCAGTCCCCAAAGGCAAAGCTTATTGATTGTCTGAGTCTTGTCTGGGTCTTGATGCCAAACACTGAGGACCCAAAAGAATCAATGCACTTTCTTTTTCTTCCCACGTTTCCGAAATCTAGGGGGGGAACACTGTTGTGTAGCTTCTTTTGATCCCAGAGGAATTACATAAATCTGTGTTGTGAACCTGTTGAAATGTGAGCCATTGGTCTATATTTAAGCAAAAAAATTTTTCTCTTACACGGCCATTAACCTTGTGCCATGCCTTTTTTAGCAGTCATGATACTGCTTCAGTTTTGCAGGGCAAGGGTCATGGAGTCAGTGCACTTTCCCTTCCAATACAAGAACAAGAGAAACAGCATTGAAGATCTGTTCCTTTTTCCCCCAATAAAAACAGAATTTATTATTGTACCTTACTTTAAAGCAGGAAGTGTTTTCAGGCATAGTAAAAGGAAGACCCAGGAGCCCTGCAAGCCTGTTTTGTGTTAGGAGTCAGCATGTACTGGAACTCTGCAAAGATTAGTGATGGTCACAGGTTTCTCAGGGATTCATGTTACATAACTCAATCATCACAGCACACCAGACTCTAAGTGCCCAGACTGCCAGTATGTTCTTTCCTTCACTGAAAATTTCTCTGCAATTTATTTGATCTCTTGTGGAAACTGCTAAACAGAAGAAAACAAAATGTTCTTTTCCTTTAAGTAAATGAAGGCACTTAAAGTAAAATTCCACATCTTTGCCACTTGAATCTACTGGTATCTGCATTGTTTTTTCTTTCTTTTCAAAAATTTATTTATTTATAAACATTCTTTGTTTTTTCTGTTTTGTTTTCAGTTTCAAATTTTCCTTCTCCCTCCAGCCTCCCCCAGAACCCATTCAGAAAGGTACCAGAATTTCTTACTGATAAAAATGCAGGAAAACAAAATGTGCTTTGCCTACAGGAATTTGGCTTTGAATCAAAAGCTGTCTCATTGAAATGAAATAATATATTCTGCAAAACCATTAATAGGAGATCAGAGGTTACCAAATATGTGATACAAAATGAAAGAAAGAATGATGGGAAAACTTGGCCTGTTGAAGGCTAGTGGGAAAGGCCCCTGTTCTTAATGACCATGTCTGGGTATAGTTTGGTGACATGCATTTCCACTGCACAGAATTGGAAACCAATTCCACCTCCTAGTCTTTAACAGCAGTTATATTACTGGAAAAAGGGTTTCACAAAAGACTCAAACAGATTGGGAATGCATTAAGGCCTTCATTACAAAATAGGGACAGCTAGGTGGCTCTGTGAATAGAGAGCCAGGCCTAGAGACAGAAGGTCCTGGGTTCAAATTTGATCTCAGATACTTCCTAACTGTGACCCTGGGCAATTCACTTAACCCCAATTGCCTAGCCCTTGCCATTCTTCCATCTTGGAACCAATACTTAGTATGGATTCTAAGACGCAAGATCAAGGTTTTAAAAACAAACCGGCAAGAGGCAGAATAGTGCAGACGGAAATCAACAACTAAATTTGGAGTCCGAGAACCTGGGTTCAGAACTCTGACCCTGCCTCACTTATTTTCCATGTGACCTTGAGCAAATCATCTTCATTGAGTCTCATCTATAAAATGGGAGGAGGATGTTGATTAGGTGACCTCTAAGGTCCCTTCCAGCTCTAAAACTATGATCCTAGGAAGGTTCAACTCTAAAACAAAACAAGAGAGTCTTCAGGCTATGGCAGAAGGAAAGCTGACTCCAAACTCAGTTTCAGTGAGTTCCTGATCCTTCTTCCCAACTACCATACTGGAGGCCTAAGAAACAATCACTTTTACATCATGGCAGCTTGCTGAAGCAGCAAAAACTCCCCTATTTAGGGAAAGGGCAGGCTCTCTGGAGAATTTAGGCAGTATTTCGTCACCAATATCCCTGTTAGGAAAGCCAGGGGAGGCTTGTGACCAAATCAAATGGAGATAAAAAAAAATGTACCACCTAAGATGTGATTCTGGGGTGTGGAAACTCCTCTGAACAATCAAAAGTCTCCCAAAAGTCAGTGCAGTTTTAATGCTTCTAAAACTTAAAATGGCACTGAGACTTTTGGAAGATCCTGTATGATGCAATACATCCATAACCTAATAGTTAAGTCTTAGTGTTCTGAAACCCTGAGAAGCTACATGAATTGCCCCAGGGGGTTGCAGAAGACAGAGGGCTGGAATCAGGTAGACCTGACTTCAAATACTGCTTCAGTTACTTACTAGCTGTGTTATCCTGGGCAAGATGCTTAACCTTTTTCTGCCTCAGCTTACTCAACTGTATAATGAGTATTTTAACACAGTGCTTGACCCTTAGGAAGTTCTTAATAAATGTTTGTTCCCTTTCCTCTCCAACCCACCCATGGTCATGTAGCTAGCTAGTAAGTGAAAGCTTGGGAAAGGAATCATAGCCAGAGGCTAGGGTGTAAGGGAAGGGGCTGCTTACACAATGGATACTAAAGGATGGTCCCTGCCCAGGTGTGTCTTCCTGGGAAGGGTCTCTGATCCAATGGGGAAGACTACCCAAGGCAAAAGAGTCACTTAGCTTTTACCCTAGGGTCCATTATTCAGTCTGCAACTGCTAGCCTGAGATTCCCTTCAGGGTGGATTCTCACGGGAACAGGGAACAAGCACAAGCTTTGGGGTCTCCAACCTACAAGCTATTTCTAAAACTTGGGGTTCATTAGATCTCACTAAGCCACAAGTTTGAGGACTTTAGATTCCATGTCGACACCTTTTAACTTTACCTTCAACAAACATTTTTAGATACCTACTCTGTGCACACAGAAGAAATATAAAGATAAATACAACATATCCTTGCCCTCAAAAAGTTCAAGAAGGAGTGATAATATACAAATAGACATTATAAAGTAAAAGGTGTTCATTTCTCCTATACAAGCAGATTATTACTGTGCCTCTCTAAAAACTGGAATTCCTTAAGAGGAACAACAAAAAAACCCAAATATCAGTAACCCTGACAACATGTTTTTTTCTGACTCTGAAAGATTAGTAACAATGATGGGCTTCTCAAAGATATGTGCAGGGATATGCTGTTAAAAGTTTAACAATTAGCTCTCCAAAAATATATCTATGACTCAGTTTTTTTTTAAAGTTTTCATTGATGTTTTCCATTTCTTATGTCACCATAGTTATTCCAAGTATATGACACACTTTTAAATTTAATCTCTATCCTTAACAATTTTTCATTACTTTTTAAGTATATAATTTAAATGTAGATTAAGTAATCAACATGGCAATAAATCAAGCTGTGATCTCTAAGATGTCATTGATACTGCTAACATTGATAATGCACAGTTGGCCCTTTCTGCCCCAGAGGCTGGTCTCAGCACTGCTCTGGGCAAATGTTATGAAGTCCAATCACTAAATTCTTCTAAGAAAGGCAGCATGATGCATTGCAATCAAAGACCTGGATTTAAATTCTGGACCTAACACTTTAACTTTGCTGTTGTTTTGTTTAAGTTGTGCCTGACTCTTCATGACCACATTAGGGGTTGTCTAGGCAAAGATATTGTAGTAGTTTGGCATTTCCTTCTCCAGCTCATTTTGCAGAGGAAGAAACTGAGGCAAACTGGGTTTACTGACTTGCCCAGGATCACAGAGGCTAGATTTGAATTCAGATCTTCCTGATTCTAGAACTGGCACTTTATCCACTGTGACACCTAGCTACCAACAACTTTTACATAAAGAGTAGCTCTAAAGTATTAACTCTTACTACTGCAGCATATAAGCACTCTAGAGTTACTATATCAATCTCCATTCTATTGGCAGGTTCAGTCCCCAAAACAAGTCTGATATATTTTATTAGCTCTGAGAGGTTGAAGGTGTCTTTCTAATACTCTCACTCACAAGCACCTAATGACATATATCTCTCTGTGCTTATCAATGAATGTAAATTAGTTAGCTAGACTTAATTAGTTTTTAGGAATGGCTATTTAGTATAGTTATATAATTGGTTCAAAATACCTTTTTAAAAAGTCTGTGACTCACACTCTTATCAACACATAAAGTTATTCTAGAGACTAATTGGCTCAGACTTAGAGAAGTTATTGACAAAAGTTTTATAACTCAAGCCCCTGGAAGTTCTTTTGCAAAGTCCTCAAGATATTCCCTTTAGCTTTAAAAGAATGCCTGCCCTTTGATCCAGCAATACCACTACTAGGTTTGTAACTCCCAATGAGATAATAAAAAAGACTTGTACAAAAATATTCATAGCCGCATTCTTTGTGGTGGCAAAAAATTGGAAAATGAAGGATTATCCCTCAGTTGGGGAATGGCTGAACAAATTATGGTATATGATGGTGATTATAATGGGGAAAAGCCAGGGAAGGCACCTTAAATATTACTTGTGGGCTCACTGGGGTGGATAGGAGACAGGAAGGGAGAATGGGTTAGACTTTACAAGTCAGGGAACCAGGTTTAACTACAAGGGAAAGACCATTGGCTGGAATGACAGTTAAGCCTGACCAACTGTCACTCAGCCCCACCCACCCAGCCTGGAATAAATACAGATTAATACATACACACAATGAGAACCTAAAATTACTAAAACACACAGGGAATCAGTTTAATTATAATATGAGGGGACTGGAAAGGGAGTCAGATAAACTATGGCTAACAACCCAGAACTGGAGTCAAAAGGGGTAAGATCCCTAGTCAACCTGGCTTCTGCCAGGCTTTGACAGCTTGGCTAAGGACCTGGGGAAGAGGGCTTGAACTTGGGATCTCACAACTCTTCCAGGGATATTACAGGATGCCAGGAACCAACTCCTCCAGAATTGATGTAGCCAGGTAGGAAGTGAAATCTGCAAGCTGACCACCAGATCACAGGCCACTTGCCTACTCAGTGCTGTCTTGCAGGATTGAGGTCCTTTGCTTTCAATCTTCACCACTCTCCAAGATCCCAGGGAATCAGGGTGCAACTCCACTAGCTCTGAGGTCTCCCAGGGTCAGTTACAACTTGTGCCAACCACCATGGAGTCTTTCTCAGAGAGAGAGCAAGCCACTTCCTGCTTCCCCATTCCATGTGGAATTCTCCAGTCCTTCCTGTTAAGTCTCCTACATAACAACTAAATAATCTTCCTCACAACATGATGGAATACTGTTAGGGACCAAGACTTTAAGATAAAATAGTCACTCTTCTAAGAATAGATATCATTCACTCTTCTAAGATAAGATATTGATCATAGGCCCAGCCATGCTTGGAGACAGTAAGACGCCACAGGAGATTTTCTACTCCCTTTCCGCGTTCCTTTCCCCTTAGTATCTGCCGACCCCCTTCTGCCCTCAACCTATATATTCTTGTCATAGATCTGCAATAAACGAGCCTTGCTTCCATCCAAACGACTCTGTGTCTTGCGCGCGAGGTCTCCCCTCTTCTCCCCCTATGGGTTCTTAGGTTGCCGTTTCCCTGGACCCCTCGGTTGTGTCCGGCTGGACCCGGACAGAATACTATTGTATGTAAGGAATAATGATCTGAAGGATTTCTATATGCACTAGAAGAACCTCCATGAACTGATGCAGAGTGAAATGAGCAGAACCAGAAGAACATTGTACACAAAAAGTGAAACATTGTGGAACTATCCAATGTAATGGGCTTTGCTACTGGTCACAATGCAATGATCCAGGACAATCCTGAGGGCCTTATGAAAGAATGCTATCCACAAGAAAGAACTGTGGGAGTAGAAATGCAGAAGAAAAACATATGACTTAGCACTTGTTTATATGGGTATATGATTTGGGGTTTTGGTTTTAAAAGATTGCTCTATTGCAAAAAAGAATAATGTAGAAATAGGTATCAAGTGATAACATTTGTATAACCCAGTGGAATTGCTTGTTGGCTTTGGGAGAGGGGGAGGGAAGAGGAGGAAAGAAAATGAATCATATAAACATGGAAAAATATTTAAAAATAAAAAAATAAAATTTAAAATCATAAGTACGACAAAAAAAGATATTTCCTTTAGGTACACTGTAGTTTGTCTTCTAGACTCTTTCTAGAGTTTTGAATCTTTATTCTTTACAGCCCGTCTATTCTTGGTTTTGATGCAGACACTGCCTCGAACTGTTACTGTCCCAGAGGTGTTACTAAAATGACATTTTCTGAAGTCTAAATGCTCTAGTCACCTGAAGTTCTCAAGTTCTTCTTTTAGCCAAGTAGATAGGGAGGAGGGTGAGAGTCTGGATGAGGTGAGATCTCTTCTCTTCACTCAAATGATTCCTCCACCGGGCTTTGTCTGGAGCACTCACTAGGCACATGAACCTCCAGTTCTCAAACTGGCTTGCTACTCATAGGGCATGACCAAGTTTCCTCTGCCAATTTAAACATACTTCTTGTACAATATCATTCTAATTCAAAGTCTTTCTAGAACTTTTTGTACCTAGTCTATGATTTTATTTGATTAATTGAGATGTGTTCCTAAGGTTTCTGGGCAGATCATATATTTACTATAAGTACGTTGGAGTAATTGTCTAGGCTGTTCCCCACCCTTATACTATGTGACTCTGAATGTTGAACTTAACCTTTCTAGAATTGAGTCTCCTAAGAAGCTGGGCATGGTGCAGAATAGATTTAGGCAGCTCATGAAAGCTATTTTTAAATATCTTAAAGGCTGTCATATTTGTCTTTTTTGACTCATGGAGTAGACCTATGGAAAATGGATATGGAACTATTAAAATTCTCTAGAGAATGTATCTTAATTTTATAATAATTATTTATTAAATGGCAAAGAGAGAGAGTAGGATGAGCCCCTAGCTATTATAGCCAGAGCCTGGAGCTTCCTGCTACATGAATAGCTGGGGAAGCCCAGAGCCAGACCTCTGGCAGGGCCTCTCTGATTGGAGGACTCAGACCTCAGGCAAGAGAAGAGGCAGGTCTTCTAGACTCTAAGATACCCACATGGCAATCCAGAATGGATGCACTGCACAGGTGCACTCTTCCCACATGGCATTTGCCTAATTTAACTACTTTACCACCCAGGAGAGTTCTTATTTACAGATAAACAAGGAGTCTTCACCTTGCCAGTTTTTACATCTAGAAAAAAAGAAGGGAGGACCCTTCAAAGCCTCTGGAGAGATAGTTTGAGCTTTACCCCTAAAATCAAACTGTTTGAGCTTTAAAAATCAAAAGGCTTTTTGGGGGCAAAGAGAGAGGTAAAAATTCTTATTAACTTTCCACAAGTAGAAGTTGCAAAAAGGCAAATTTAGACTTGAATGAATGAAAAGTATTTATTAAGCCAAGCACTATGTTCTTATTATATGTCAAGCATGGTAATAATCATTGGAGATACAAACATGAAAGCAAAGACAATTCATGTTTTCAAGATTCTTATATTCTAATAGGAAGGAATAAGACACATAAAGGTATGGGGACCAGAGAGAGAGAGAGAGATATTTTGTTCCATAAAGTTATAGGGATGAGGAGTGATGCTTTGGCGGTGTAGACCAACATACATATAGGCCAGGAGCATAGAAAGAAGTTATTTTAATCAATCCATTAATTAATAAGCATTAATTAAATGCCTATTTGTATACTTGGTGCTGGGTTAGGAACTGGGGATTAAAAAAAAGAATGAAATAATCATTCCTCTCAAGGGAGGGAGACAAAAAGTATATATTTATATATATGTATTTATATATATTTATTCATATATTTATTTATATATACAGAATAAATATAAAAAGAATAAATTCAAATTAGTATAATGTAGAGTA
>NC_058131.1:466310209-466335577 GCF_016433145.1 Gracilinanus agilis | reverse complement strand
CTCTGTGTCTCTCTCTGTCTCTCCTCTCTCCTTCTCTATCTCTCCTCTCTCTCTCTCCTTCTCTCTCTCTCCTTCTCTCTCTCTCTCCTTCTCTCTCTCTCTCTCTCTCTCTCTCTCTCTCTCTCTCTCTCTCTCTCTCTCTCTCTGTCTCTCTCTCTCTGTCTCTCTCTCTCCTATTTTATCTTAGGTAGCCCTGATATATCAAGAGCCTTTGATGGTTTTCATAGACCTTGAAGTATGGGTAGGATTTCAATAGTAATCCATTTACCTGGAAGGTAGAATACATGATGAAAAGTAATAGCAAATAATGCTGACAACTAGAATGAAACTAAACTGTAGCATCCTTGAATGTCATATCAAATAGTTTGTATTTTGATAAGCAATTGGGAGCCACTTAGAATTTTATAATACTATAATGACCTGATCAGACTTGCATAGTACATTAGAAAAATTAATATGGCAGTATTGTATAGAAAAGATTGGAAGAAGAGATAAATTGGAAGAGGGGAAACTAAAGAAGAGGCTTTTTCAAGTGCACAGTGGAAACAGAATTGACACAACTTGATACCGGACTGGAAGAAGTGGTTTGAGAATCAGGAAGAAAAATCTAGAAGAGGGAGTTGTCCTAGAACCAAAGGAACAGAGTGTTTCTCAGAGGCTAGAGGTATGAATTGAGAAATGTTGCAGAGGAGCCAAGGTAGATAAGGAATGAGAAAATGCCCTTTTGTTTGGGCAATTAAGAAGTCGTTGGTTGTGGTGACAGCAAATAGAGACCATTCTATCAAGACGTTTGACAAAGAGGGATAGAAAAAATACGGAAATAATAAAGTCAATGGAACAATTCTTGGGATTGGGGAGACATGAAGATATTTCTAGGCAGAAGTGAGAAAGGGAAGTGATTAAGGATTAAAGAGAGCATGGATGATTTATGAATGCAGTAGGACATGAGAAGGCACAAAGTGGAAGGATTAGCTTTGACCAGAGAAGTGTTCTTTTTCCTCAGGAACAGGAGGGAAGGAGATCAGGAAGGAAAGAGTCCTAGCTGGTAGGTAGCTTACAAACATTCAGTTTGTAAGAAGGAACACCTAGAGAAATGGAGGAAAAGACAACTGATAAATCTCCTTTGGCTTTTTAACATTACTAAATCTTCTACTTTCAAGGAAATTGGTTTGGAAACATCCTAATGACCACCAAATTTTAGTGACTAGCTTTTCTCACTTAAAAATATTATTGAATTGTCATGTAGATATAAAAGTATTACATTAATGTATGCCTCTTGAAAGTTTGTAGGACAGAGTTCATTTTTACATCGGTAAATTTTGGATATATGATAGAATATGTTCCAAGTAAAGGTAAACAAATTCATCACCTAGGGTCTAGCACTTGGTCTAGGAATCAGAAGATTTGGAATTTGGTCCTCATCCTTCCATCAATTCTGTGAATGACCTTAATTAAGCCAATGATTGCATCTCCTTCTGCCCAGTTTCTTCATCTATAAAATGAGAGGATAAGATTAGATCTTTTTTTTTTTTTTAAAAAAAACTGATTATCTTCCATCTTGAAATTAATACTATGTGTTGGTTCCAAGTCAAAAGAGCAGTAAGGGCTAGGCATTGGGGGTTAAGTGACTTGCCCAGGATCACACAGCTAGGAAGTGTCTGAGGACAGATTTGAACCTAGGATCTTCCATCTTTAGACTTGGCTTTTAATCCACTGAGCCACCCAGATGCCCCCAGATTGGTTCTAAAGACCTTTCCAGTCCTATTATTCTATAGTCAAGGCTAATAATTTATAAGGCTTTTAAAATATATTAGGTAAAATTGTCATTTCATCTTTTCACATAAGCAAGTTCCTACTCCACTGGCTTATCATGATCTAGAAGTGATCCTGACTTTTCAAAGACTATGTGTGCTATTAGAACTCACGTTCTAACAGGCCCTATCAAGCTAGAAAGGACTGGAGTACAGACCCAAAGATACAAATTAGATGTTTCAGGGACTACCCTGATTGTCTGAAGGTTCATATGACATAAAAGGAATGGGATCTTCCTTAAACTAATAATTTATTTTATTATATGCATAACTTAATATGTTTTATAAGTTGTAAAACATGCAATTGGTTGCTTTTAAAAATATATTATTAAGCTTATGCAAGCATTTTAGTAATCAACATCATTCATGGATATTGAATTGATCCATATCAAAAACAGACTAAATCACTGGATTAGTTATTCTGTGTTCTAATCCCACACACCTAAAACCTAAGCTAAGCTTTGAAGTAACAATGGACATATGTGTGGGTAGTTCTGTGTTTTTTTTTCCATTTCCATTTCCATTTTCCATTCCATTTTTCAAACACAATATCACACTCTGCCCAATCAGTCTTCAGGATTTTTTAGACCTTCACTATTTACATAAGCAATTTAATGACCATCTAAATATCGGCTTACTATACAGAGACCTGTGTGTATCCTAAAATAGCAGTCTTCTTGAAATGTCTTTAGTGACTGTCAGGGAGGCAGAGTGCCTGCCAGACTACTAGAGAATGATTAAGCTGCTTAGATCAACTCCCACAAGTTGTGTAATAGAGCTGAGAATATAAGAGCAAGTAAAAGACATTGCTGAGGCAAAAATGGTACAGGAAAAAACTAATAGAAACCAGGCAAGCATTATCTCCCAGAAATGTTTACATCTCCACATATAAATTTCTTAAACATGTTATACATAAGAGAATTGCCCAAATGCATTTCAGACTGGAAAATAAAACTATTTGCATCCCCTATGAACCATAGGTCATTAAACATGTTCCAGTCCTTGCTTTAAGAAGCAGCTTTTCAGAACTTCTCCCACTCCTTTTGGTAAGAACCAACATTTTTTTTCTAATTACATGTAAAAACAATTTTTAACATTCATTTTTTAAATTTTTGAGCTCGAAATTCTCTCTCTCCCTGCCCTCCCCCCCTCACTGAGAAGGTGGGCAATTTGACATTATATGTGTGTTGTCATGCAAAACATACTTCCATATTAGTCATGCTGTGAAAGAAGACCTAGTCAAAAAATAAAGTAGAAAATAGTATGCTTTGATTTGCATTCACACTCTTACAGTTCTCTCTCTAGAGGCAGAGAGCATTTTTCCTTATCATAAGTACTTTGGAATTGTCTTGGATCTTTGTGTTACTGAGAATAGCTGTCATTCACAGTTGATCATCATACAATATTGCTGTTACTGTGTACTATGTTCTGAAGAACTAATATCTCAAAGTTGGATCTGCTACTTTTTCTCTTCCCCATTAAAATACTAGAAAAGACTAGTAAGGAATTCTCTCTACAGGGCTATTGGATCAATTATTTTGGCTGAATTGTCTGGTAAGTTCAATCGAATTTGAATGATCTCCTAAGCCCCCTTAAATTTACTGAACAAATCAGTTGTTTTGGTGTATTGTAGACTAAAGGACAATATTTTGGGGAATTTTTGAGACAATATAATCTAAGAGAAGGATCTCCGTACTAAAAATCCGGAAATCTGAGTTCTGTTTGAGACTGCTAATAATTTACTCGATTATCTTGGCTAAATCACCTAACTTCTCCATGTCAGTGGGCAAGGTTTCTAAACCAGGTTTCTAAACTCAGTGAAAAAGAGGAAGCCTTGTTTAAGAGGTTTTAGACATGAAGTATTCAGATGTGTCTGAAAATACTGCAGTCTTCTAACTGGCATCAGTGAAATATTTGTCTGGAACATAACTCTGGAAACATATGCTTTATTGAAAATAAACAGGGGGCAGCAGCTAAATAACTCATTGGACAGAGAGCCACACCTAGAGGCAGGATGTTCTGGGTTCAAATCTGGTCTCAGATACTTCCTTAGCTGGGTGACTCTGGGCAAGTCACTTAACCCCCATTGCCTTGTCCTTACCACTCTTCTGCCTTAGAACCAATATATAGTATTGATTCTAAGATGGAAGGTAAAAGTTTAAAAAAAAACAAAAAGAAAAGAAAAGGAGGGTTGAAAGAACAAGAATAGCATTATGTATTTAGGCATATATGTGCACATGAAGAAATTCAGGACTCAGAATGAGGGAACAGAGTGGAGAGAGAGCATTTGGGTGAATGAAGAATGGAGGAGGAAGAAACAGAAAAAATCTTACCACTGGAGTGTACTAAAGACTACTTGGACAGGAGGGAAAAAAAAGATTAGGAATTTAGGAAATAGATTTTGTCTGGTATAGTGGTATGATATAGTATTGATTGGTCATTTCAATTATCCACATACCTGTTATAATACTTTCTGTGCCAAAATCAATGACAAATAATTTCTTAACTTGACAACAATAATTTCATCCATTAAAATATAAAGGAATCAACAAGGAGAAATTCTATTTTCACTGGTTTCTAGGAAGAAAATGATGAAAACCTAGGAGGAGAGGAGAAACCATCACTCTACCTTAGAATTTGTAATAAAGGAAGGGAAAGCCAGGCCTAGTCTAACATGTATCTTAGATCTTAGATAAATTCCAAAGCATTCAACAAAAGAACAGGTAGGATCCCATGGACAAAATTCTGTAAGAGATAAGCCCAGGAAGGATGGAACTTTTTCAATAAAAAAATTTTAAGTCACAAAGGAAATAATGCAAAGAGATAGGACACAGACACAGTCCTCACTGTGGTTTTCCCCAACTTTAGAACTGTGAGAGTTTTCATATTGGTTTGTGTTTCCAGCTTGTTTGTGTGGAGACTAGGAGCCTGACCCCCTGGGAACACAGAAACAGAATTACTCTTAAACTTTGCTGCTGGACTAAGAGGCAAGTCCCATTTATATCCTTATATGCTTTTAAGGGATATGTTTTTTATTCATAATGGTGACCCTGGTGGCTTGCAATTCACCTACTTGCATTCCTCAAGAACAGAAGCTACCAAAGGAAAGTGGTGAATTGGAGGGGATGTGGCAAAATTGAGATATTAATGCATTGCTGGTGGAGTTGTGAATTGATCCAACCACTCTGGGTGGCAATTTGGAACTATGCCCAAAGGGCTTTAAAAGACTATCTGCCTTTGATCCAGCCATAGCACTGCTTGGATTATACCCTAAAGAGATAATAAGGAAAAAGACTTGTACAAAAATATTTATAGCTTCGCTCTTTGTGGTGGCAATAAATTGGAAAATGAGGGAATGTCCTTCGATTGGGGAATGGCTGAACAAATTGTGGTATCTGTTGGTGATGGAATACTATTGTGCTGAAAGGTATAATGAACTGGAGGAATTCCATGTGAACTGGAATGACCTCCAGGAATTGATACAGAGTGAAAGGAGCAGATCCAGGAGAACATTATACACAGAGACTGATACACTGTGGTACAATCAAACATAACCGGCTTCTCTACTAACAGCAATGCAAGGATCCCGAGCAAGGCTGAGGGACTTATGAGAAAGAAAACTAGCCACATTCAGAGGAAGAACTGTGGGAGGAGAAACACAGAAGAAAAACAACTGCTTGAACACATGGGCTGATGGGGATATTATTGGGGATGTAGACACTAAACGATAACTCTAGTCCAACTATCAATAATATGGAATTAGGTCTTAATCAATGATACATGTAAAACCCAGTGGAATTGTGCATCAGCTATGGGGGTTGGGGGGTTTTGGGGGAGAGTGAAAGAACATGAAACATGTAACTATGGGAAAATATTAAAAAAAATAAAAGAACAAAAGCTAGCAGATGTTGAGGGAGAGAGAGAGAGAGAGAGATTCTCTTGGTGAAAACAAAACCAATATCACATTAATTCTAATAGAGATAATTTTCCCTAAAATCAAAGCCATCCCATGTAAATAAATCCAGAAATTAAAGTATTCGAATTTCATAAGTGTTGGGAGAATATTTTTTTCTGGGCCCAAATGTAGCACCAAAGCAATCAATTTTTGTTGCTGACAGATATGCATAATGACAAGAATGTCAGTGAGGTAGGGAGAGAACAATGACTTTGTCTCTTCAGTTTAATTTTTGCTGTAAATCAAATTCATTTGGTTACTAAGCCAGACAAGATCTTAGGAGTGACTAAGAGCATTCTAACTTTAATCTAAATAGTTATCTGTAATGGAGGGCTTTATTCTCTGCCCAGACATAAGAGATCTAAAATGAAAAACCACATCACAATCTCTGGGCACTCTTCTTGGCTTTCTTAACTGGGCATGGTGGTTATAATCAGGAAAATGTTTTATCCACTGTACTCTAGCATACAGAAGCTGAGATGGCTTAGCTGGCCCTGAAGAGATGAGCCAAGAAGAACTCTCTGCCCAGCAAGCAAGAAATAAATACTTAGTTGAGATTCTGAGACCAACAAGGACCAGAACAACAATGTGCTAACAGAGTATTCAATAACTGCATGATAATCAACAGACTATATTGACATAGCAATCATTAAGGGAGCAGTGGAAACAATAAGTATGCTCATCAAAAGTAATATGATAGGGATTAAAAAAAAAAAGAACAGTATGAGAGGGGGCAGCCAAGTGGCTCAGTAAGTTGAGAGCCAGGCTGGGAGATGGGAATTCCTGGGTTCAAATCTAGCCTCAGACATTTCCTAGCTATGTAATCTTGGGCAAGTTACCTAGCCCAAATTGCCTAGCATTTACAGCTTTTCTGACTTGGAACCAATACATATTATTGATTCTAAGATGGAAGGTAAGGATTAAAAAAAAAAAGCCATGTGGTTTCACCAGAAGACAGCAATGAAATGACTACTAGAATATACACTCTTTTAGTGCTACAGGGTTGAGTTGCACAGCATATTTTCCCACAAACATATTTCCCATGTATAGACCCTTTATATATGATCCTTCATGTGTGTGATGCCTATGTCTGTATAGAGATCAGTCGACTAATCAACTTTGTTGTTGCTTAATCATTTCAGTCATGTCAGACTCTTCATGACCTCATTTGGAGTTTTCTTGGCAAAGATACTAGACTGGTTTTCCATTTCCTTTTTCATTTCATTTTATAGATGAGAAACTAAGGCAAACAAAGTTAAGTGACTAGCTTAAGGTCATAGAGCTAGTAAGTATCTGAGGCCAAATTGGAACTCAGGAAAATGAATCTTCCTGACTTGATACCCAGCACTCTATCTATTACACCACCTAATTGCCCCTACTAATCAACTAACATCTATTAAGTGACTAATATATGCCAAGCACTGTGTTTTAATTAAATGAGGCAAAATGAGGCCATTTAGCTGATCAGTTTTGTTTAACTCTTTTTACTTTATGAAGAGGAACACCTTGATAAGGAAAGGAGGGATGGGATATCAGGAAATGACTTACAAAAAACAAAAGGCATAAAAAGAAGGTTGTTTTTTTTTTTATTTAAAAAAGGATAGGATTTAGTTGCAAATGAGAAGTTTTGTTGCTTGACATCTTTACCTTCTACTAGTCCTTTAATTTACTTGCCAGTTTCTTCCAGGAGATAATTCATCAGTCTGAATGGAATAAGTTATTATAGTCATTAATACTACTAGAAAGAACTGACACCATCTAACAACTATTTCTAACAATAATTGATTGATGTAAGAAACATGCCCAAGAAACTTCTAACTTCAGTGAACTAAGATAAACTATTGTCTGAAGTGACCCTTAAACTCTCTAAGATTAGAGAACCAATGTCTAGTGAGATTATCACCTTCCTGAAGAAATGAAGTCCCTAATTTTTTCTTGTATTAAGGATTTTTAAATGAAACCTAACAATGAGAGCAAGGGATTTTAGTCATTTTTCCTTTCCAGAAAATCAGGAAAATGCTCATTTGATATGTGATAGCACTGTGAGAAACAAAATAGTTAATGTGACTGTTGCATCCTTCTTGAACTCTTCTGAATAATACCATGTAGAGGGTCAGGCATACAAGGCCAATGCCCATGTTCCTCTAATAAAGTGATGCCTTCAATAAGGGGTGGGAACGTATATGCTAATAAGTAAGTGAACCCAGTAAAGCCACCACGTTTTATTCTAATAAGGAAGCAGAAATGAGGGGTAGACAAAAATACTAAGCTTGAAGTCAAAAAGACCTCAGCTTTCAACTAAAACTGCTTTTTTTCAAAGTTACCATTGATCTCTTAATTGCCAAATTCAATTGCCTTTTCTCAATTGTCATCCTTCTTGATCTCTCTCTAGCCTTTGATACTTTCTATTACCCTCCTGGTACTCTCTTCTCTCTGTGTTTTTGTGACATTTCTCTCTCTGGTTCTCCTTTTACCTTTCTGATCCCTCCTTCTAAATCCTTGCTGGATCTTCATCTAAATCATGCCCTCTATCTGTAGGTATCCCCTAAAGTAGCATTGGTGAACATTTTTGAGTTCAAGTGCCCAAACTACAACTTCAAGCTGCCTGTGAGCCCCCTGCATTACCCCAAAGAGCAGAGGAAGGAAGTGCTCACTTTGGGTGGCTGAACAGAGGGGAGGGACATGCAAAAAATGTCCTCAGGCTCTAAGAAGAGGGGAGATGGAGCAGCTCTCCCCCAATCATGCTGACCAGGCACATGTGCCAATACTTCACCAACACTGCCCTAAAGTTTTGTCCTGGGCTCTTTTCTCCCTCTATATAATTTCACTTGATGATCTCATCAGTTCTTATGGTTTTACCTCTCTGCTTCCCGCAGATGAATCTCAGTTAGCCACTCTCCTGATCTCCAGTATCATAATTCTAACTATCTACTGGATGTCTCGAGTTAGATGTCTTGTAGACAGCTTAAAATCAACTTTGGAAAAACTGAATTTATTATCTTTCTCCTGAGGCTCTCCCCTCTTTCTAAATTCTACCATTCTTTTAAGCTCCTAGGCTTATAATCCTGGAATCAACCTCAAATCTACTCATATTCACCTCCCATATCTAATCAGTTACTATGTCCTGTCTTTTTTCCCTTTGTAACATGACTTATGTACATACTCACCTCTCTGACACTACTATTACCCTGGTGCACCCTCATCACCTCACACTATTCACACCTCACACCAGTCATCACCTGGACTATTTTAATCCCTGCTGGTTGGTCTCCATGCCTCAAGTTTCTCCCGATTCTAGTGCATCCTCCACTCAGGTGTCACACTGATCTTTCTAAAGGGCATATCTGACCATGTTTCACACTCCAGGCCCCTTTATTAAACTCTAGGATCTCATACCTCTATGTACACTGAGTTCTAGTGACTTCCTTGCTATTCCTCACACAAGACTTTTCATCTCCCAGCTACAGACATTTTCACTGGCTGCCTCTAATTCCTGGAACTTTTCCCTCTTCCCATTAGCCTCCTAGCTTTCCTGACTTCCTTCAAATCTCAACTAAAGTCCTTTCTTCTGCCAGAAGCCCTTCCGTGGCTTCTTTAATCGCAGCCCCTTCCATCTGAAATTCTCTCCAGTTTCTTGGAGACATCATAGGGCAAGAGGAAAATTAAAGGACTGCTCATTTTTCCAAACCTTTCAAAATCAGGTTCTAAAATGTCAAGTCAGGAGAAATAAGATGATGGATGGAAGTGTTAGAGGGGCATGCTTTCACATGATGCACCCTTGAAGCCCTTGCAGACAGAGATTCTTTCAGGTTTCTTCTGAAGATGATGGTGATTGGTAGTTTAAGAGTAACTGAAAATTGATGGGAGCTGAGAATGGGATCAGTGGAAGCAATAGATGATGCAAATTTTACTTTTACAAGTGAAAGTCTCTACTCCTCTGCAGAAGCTGATAGGATGAGTAGAGAAGAAGGCTCCTGAATTCCTGTTATGAAGAAAGAGACAGCATACAAACCAAACATCTTCTAAACTAGTAAGTGAATCCATTAAAATCTATTGTTATATTGTGACCTGAGAGCACTAAACATAATCACACTTTTGACAAGAGTTCCCTCTTTACATGGGGAGTCTCATCCCTGTATTTAGTGGGGAAAATTTGGTTTGGCTTTTCCCCAACCAGTTGATGTAACCTAGAAAGCAAGGGGAAGAAATAAAGTTTATAATTATTAATGTGTTAACAAAGTGCAAGATATCTACAATGGCCCTTATGCCTTTATGAAGTATGAAGAGGTTTTCTGATTAAAATGGAAGGGCAGCTGGCCATTGGCTTAATGAAAATTGGCCACATGTTTGGATGCTTTTAAAAAGTAAACGACCTGCCAAACCTGAGAGACAGTTTGAGAGTTCAAGAGTTTGCAGCATTCAAGGAAGGGAACAGCTTTGTGTGGTGTGACCCTTTCACCTCTACCAGAGGGCAACAGGTCAGGAGGGGATTTTTTTTTGTCTCTACTCCCCCTAATTTCTCTCACATACACACATCTGCCACAAATACAAAGATGAGTAGCATTACAGGAAGGAAGCAGCTTCAATGACCTCTGGAAAGAGAGAAGAAAGTCAACCATGGATTCAAAGGGAGAACTAGCCTTGGCAATTGATAGTAAAAAGAAAGAACTCTCAGAGAGCTCAGCTGAGTGGCCAGGCCAAGCAGAGACACTGCACTCAGCAGGACACAGCCTGAGGACAAACACCATAAGAAAGAACTCCAGGGCCCTGCAGTACTGAAGGCATGAGTTACCTTGGCTACATATGTTCTGAAATTCATGCTCTAAGTTCATGCCCACTTTTCCAAAGGACACCAACTGTTTCTCTGTCCAGGTTTATGTAAGGAATGTTTTATAGCTACTGTTCTTAGCATGTCTACTTTGAACTAATTATCTTTACTGGCTATTAAAGTTGCAGCTTACCAGTGGGGGCTCATAATCTACAATGTTAAAAGTATATGCCCACAATTTGGATTTTATAATTTTGGAAAACAGATGTTAAAGTCGTTATTACATGTAATTGGGAAACTAAAATGATTTAAAAAAATAATACATGCCCACAGAGTACTTTGGAGGTACTTTTTTTGCAGTATTTGCCCTGTACCGACGCCCAACTTTCAAACCTGTGAATGCTGAGTTGAGGAGATGGTGCAGACGATGTACCACATACAGAATGCCTCCAAAAATTTTAGTGCTGTTTTAAGTTATTAAGCCTTATATAAATTATAAAACATACTTTGCAAAATCTAAAGTAATAGCCTGTTAGCATCTTCCATCTGAAACTACATTCCAGCTACTCAGAATATATCCGGTATATGGTACAGTGGATAGAGTGAATGGAATCAGAAAAACATGTGTTCAAATGTAGCCTCAGACACTTACTAGCTGTAGTACTCTGGACTTAACTTCTGTCTGCCTCACTTTCCCAACTGTAAAATGAGGATAATAATAGCATCTTCCTCACAGGATTTTTTTAACCCCTTACCTTTTGTCTGAGAATCCATATTAAGTATCAGTTTTAAGGTAGAAGAGTGGTAAGGGCTAAGAAGTTGGGAATAAATGACTTGTCCAGGGATATATGGCTAGGAAGTATCTGAGGTCAAATTCAAACCCAAGTCCTCTCAACTCCAGGCTTAGCTCTCTATCCACTGAGCCACCTAGTTGTCCCTCCTCACAGGGTTCTTATGAATATCAAATGAGGTCACACTTGTGAATATCAAATAAGGTAAAGCACTTAGCACAATGCCTGGAACATAGTAAGTAATTAATACTGTTTTCTTTCCCTCTTCCCTTTTACATACACAATTATTTACATGTTGCCCCCCTCCTTTAGAATATGAAGTCCTTGAAGGAAGGGGCTATGTGTTTCCTGTCTTTGTACTTCCAGGCTGAGCATAGGACCTGGTACCTAGTTAGGGCTTAATTAATGTCTGTTGACAGGCTGCTATATCAGTTTTTTATTACATGAAAGGTCAGAAAATGTGACTGATCCCATAGTTCTCAAAGTAAACACAGAGCTAATAATAATCATTCTCGTATGATTCGGACATTGCCATGCCTGGAAATAGAGATATAAAGGAGATGTCAATTCAAAATTCCACTCTCCCTCTGATTTTTATAAAGTAGTTACAATACTTGCAAGGAAGTGCAAGAAAAGCAGCAAGCAGCTTGTGAGCACATAACATGACCAAGACCTTACTGAACTCATTTAGTGGGGCGCAGATGCCATTAGAACTCAGACCATTTAATATTTGCTCATAGTCACTTCAGATAATATTCAGATAACATTTCTGGTGAGAACATGCCCTAAAAAAACATTTTGTGTCTCAAATGGAATTGGTTTGCTTTTAATTATTCAGTCAAATTTATTACTTGGTTCCTTCAGAACTATTCATCTCTCTTTCAGAACCCTGAAGAATTTACTAGATTAGAAAGGGAGCCTTCCAAAACCTGAGTCAGTCTACAGAACTAAGCATCCACCAATTAAAAAACTGGTCATTTGATTCTGCCACTGACATGCATTGTTACTCACTGTGTTCATCTAGTTTTCCTGGTGAGAGTCTGAAAATCTGTTTTCTCTGCAATGTGAATGAGTAGTTAAAGGATTGTAACCTATTTAGACCTTGTATTCAAAAACTGTGCAAATCCCATCTGTTAGACTTACATAACTTTGGAGCTGAAACAGTTTTCAATGCAGGATATGCTGCATAAATAGAACAATTTCCAGTAAGGAGATTAAGGTTTCTTTGCTAGGAAAAGGAAAAAATTACTGGAAATTCTGACATTCCAATGAGCACAAATAGACCTTGTTCCTAGATACATAACCTAAGAAGAAAGATTCATTTCACTGCCACCTTTTTGTGGGGTCTGGACCTGTGATTCATTGGAATAGAAACTCCTTCTACCAATGCACATCAACAGCTATCTTTGATTTATAGATGGAAGGCAATGAACATTTTCAAATGCCTACTACATGCCAAGTACTATGCTAAATGCTTTATAAATGTTATTGCATGAATGCAGAGACATAGAAAGATCTATATGAAGAGGGAGTAAACAGAACCAGAAAAACAATATGTACAATAACTACAATGTAAATAAATGTAAAGAACAACCACACGACAACAAAAAAGTGAATTAACAAGAATAAAACCCACAAATACCTGATTTTAATCTCATAACAACCCTGTAAGAGAGGTGCTATCATTATCCTTCATTTTATGGTTGAAGGAATTGATATTTAAGAGATTTTTTGCTCAAGGTCCCATAGCTAGTAAGATTCTGAGATCAAATTTGGACTCATGTTTCTCTAGCTCCAAGTCAGTGTTCCATTTCTAGAGCCATGTTGCTGCTTAAATATTTGCCTCAGAAGTTGTCAGTCAACAAGTCAACAATCATTTAAGTGTTGGCTGTATGCCTGAAGACTTGCCTATAGCCACATAGTCAATATTCACCAAAGGTACAATTTAAATACTGCTTTTCCTGGCTCTATGACCAATCATTAATCCATTCTACTTTTTACACCATTATACTGTATTGAAAATATATGTGCTGAAGGATTAAAGTGATGAGAGATTTGAAGCAGAGAGACCAGCCAACAGGCTATTGCAGTATTCCAAATATGAGGTGATGAAGGCCTGTGCCAGGGCGGTTACATTGTCAAAGAGGGAACAAAATGTTGAATTTTATGATGGAAATGAAAAAATTTGAGAACTAATTGCTAGTGGAAGTGGGAGAATCAGTGAGTAAGTAGTCAAGGTTACCACATAGGATTGCAAGCCTGGGCAACTAGAAGGATAGTGGCTCCTTAGAAAGTAATAGGTAAGTTAAGAAGAGAAGAGAGTTTTTGGGGAAAGATAAAGTGTTCAGCTTCAAATATTTGTATTTAATATGTTTATAAGACAGCAAGTTCAAAATGTCTACTAGGAAGTGGAAGATGGAGGTTAGGAGAAAGATAAGGGCTAAACAAGTACAACTGAGATTCATCTGCATAAAAATTATGCATAAAACCAAAAGAGATGATGAGATCATTAAGTGAAATAATATTTATCCAACCATTCTGGAAAATAATTTGAAATTATGCCCAATTGGCTATAAAACTATGTATGCCTTTCAACTTACAATACCACTAGTACCTCTGTATCCCAATGAGATTTTTTTTTAAGATCCTAGATATACAAAAATATTTATAGTAGCTCTTCTTGTCATGGCAAAGAATTGAAAATTGAGAAACTGCCCATCAATTGGGGAATGGCTGAACAAATTGGGATATATGATTATGATAGACTACTCTGTGCTATAAGAAATGAGGAGGAGGAGGATTTCAGAAAAATCTGGGAAGACTTATATGAACTGATGAGAAGTGAAGTGAGCAGAACCAGGAAAACATTATACACAGCAACAGAATGACTTAGCTGTTCTCAGCAATACAATTCCAATGGACTTATGATGAAAAAGACTATCTCCAGAGAAAGAACTGATGGAGTCTGAATACAAATCAAAGCATACCATTTTTCACTTTTTTAAAAATTTTTTGTTCATATTTTCTCTCACAACATGACCAATATGGAAATGTTTTGTATGACTGCATATGTATAACCTATATAAAGATGGCTCCTTTTTCAATGAGTGGGACTGGGAGGGATAAAAAATTTGGAACTCAAAATTTAATGTACATATAATTGTTTTTACATGTAATTGGAAAGATAAAATATTTTTAAAATAAATACATGATTCCAACTCCATTAGTATTCCACATTAAGCTACAACACAGTGCCCCCCAAAATTATAGAATAATAGCTATTCATAGGTTTGTTTACAATCCTTTCTTCCTATTCTTTGAATATGGAAATACATTTATTGGTGTTTAAGTTTGGGAAAACAAAGAAAATTAAAATTCAAAATTTCAAAAAAGATATTTTTAAAATCATTACTCTGCTTTTCTGATTTCCTATACATTTCCCAAAAAACTTCTCACAGTTTTAAGTTGTAAAAGCTTAATTATGTATGCACGTGTGTATTAATATTTACATTATTAAAGCTTAAAACTGCTCAAATACTTTTTTAATATTTTATATTTGTTTTCTTTTTATTATATCTTTTTCTAAGGAGTTTTTCTTTATGTTCTTTCCTAATTCTCTTCCTTTCAAGTCTGTTCTAAAAGTATACCTTTCTTTTACTGAGGCACAGAATTTTGATTCCATTATTCAATTCATTAGGGAAGTAATGCTGATATAAGCAGAGTGTGATAGAAAAGATCCTATGTTCCAAACTGCATGATTACGTTTTTCTCCCTACTCTCTCTAAAATGATTTTCCTTCACAATGACCATGCCATTTCATCCCTTGGACTTCATCCCCCAACTCCCATACCCTTATGGGTGTCAACTATTCCTAAAAGTTTATATATTTATTCTTGATAAACATATTGTTTATAGAATCATCATACTTCCAAAGAAAGTGGCCTCCAATACTAAAATTAATATCCTCATCTACCATTACAATCACACCTTTATTTCCCCAGTGGAATGCTTTTCATGGGGTCCCACTTCCCATTGTGTTCAGTCTCTTTTTTCAATCTCTCAAACTCAATCATTCCTTTCTGCCACTTCTTTCTTTCCCCTGAAGCCCCCCTTCTTACCTAGAGGTTATGGGAATCATCATTCCTTTACAGTTCACCTTAATAGGAGTATATCACCCCTTTTCCCCTCTCTTACCATTTATATTCCCACTTATCCTGTAATTTGGTCTTACAAGATAAATTTATTTAACTGTAGAAGGAGTTATGGGGTTTTATACTTGGTACTTCAGTTTCATTTCTCTATTTTCACTTTCCATTTTTCTTTAAGGTCTGCTTATACTCATCCTTTTGCTTATTTTTTTTATCTCTTTATGATTCTTTTCTTTCATACATTTCCCCTTTTTAACCTTGTAGTGCTCTCTCTTGCTCTCATTCTCTTTTTTGCTCTCTCTCATCTCTAAACATGGTAACAATTTTATTACTTAACTTTCCTACGTTTCTATTCCTTAGGTTATTTGCCAGTGGTTTTTATGTCCATGTTTTGTTCCTTTGTTAAATGCCCATTTTTTCATTAATAATTAGATTCAATTTTTCTTCTCAACCTATCTTCATTGATTTTGCACCTCCAACTACTTTAAGTAATCATATTATCAAAATTGATTTTTTTCTCTAATGATCTCCTCTATAACTTTTTTGGTTAAGAATTCTTTCTCCAATCATGGTGATGAAAGGTACCCCATTATGTTTTGTCCATTTTAAAAAATAGTTTAACTTCTTATATTCATGTTGTGTTTATTGTGGTATGTAGTATAAGATGATGATTTAAATTCACTTTCCCTCAGAATGCCTTCTAGTTTTACCAGTATTCTTAACTTTTTCTAAAAAGAGAGTCTTCAAACATTTTATGTCCTTTTATTTGTCAAACATTGGGCTACTGAATTTTATTATTTCTGTTTCTTTCTTATCTAGTCCTTTGTACTGATCAATTTGTCTGCTTTTTCACCAATACTAAATAGTTTATAATACAGTTTCAGGTCTTGTAATGCTGTGTTTGTCCCCTTCATGTATTTTCTTTCCACTATATCTCTTGAGATTTTGTTCCTCCAAATGAATTTTCTTACATTGGCATGCCATTTTTACTCTGTTGACACAGCTCCAACACAAGCAGTAGCAATTTCTACAATTACTTGTCTTCCTTGATGTCTTTAAAGTATGGTTTGTAGTTACACTTGTATAAATATTTTATGGATATTAGCATCCAGATAGTTTTTCATTTTGTAGTTATTTTAAATGAAAGTTCTCTGATAGCTTCTTAATTTTTTTTCAGCATGCATAGTATATAGGCTCTAGGGTTTCTATCCAAAATTCTCATTTGCACTAGCAGATCGGATTACTTTCTAGTAAGCATTCTCTCTTCATATGTATATTTAATCATATTTTATAATCATCTATGTACGTGACCAGTACTCCTCCACCTCACCTAAGCCACACACAAAAATGATCTCTGGATCTTTTTTTTAAAATAATAACCCTTACCTTCCGTCTTGGAGTCAATACTGTGTAAGGGCTGGGCAATGGGGGTTAAGTGACTTGCCCAGAGACACACAGCGAGGAAGTGTCAGAAGTCAGATTTGAACCTAGGACCTCCCGTCTCTAAGCCTGGCTCTCAATCCACTGAGCTGCCCTGATCTCTGGATCTTGCCATCATCCACACATGCACACCTCCATATTCAAGAATTCTGATCATAAACTATTGGCTTCCCACTGTTCCCTCTGCTTTCCTTTATCAAATCTTACTTTTCATCCACACCATGACCTCCAATCCCCTCAATTCACTCCTAAGTCATCTTCCCTGTTCTTCTAAATTTTCTTCCTAATTTTTGTCAGTAGCATATAATACAGAACAGGCTCTGGGTCTGCTGTCCAAAATTCTCATTTGCACTAGCAGGTTGGGTTAGTTTTTTCCTAAAACCCTATTTCTTAGTATTCTCTTTTTATTTGTGTATTTATGATATTTTTAATTATTGTGTACATATCATATCCTTACCCCCCCAGGAGAATTAAGATCTTTCAGAACAAACACTGCTTAAATTTTGTTTTTGTCTTTTGTGCCTAGTCCATTGACTTATATAGAAGAACAACTTCATAAATTTTGATTATCAGTGATGATAAAAACCCTGCCTTTTCCCAGGACATCAGTTTTTTACCCAGGATTTCCTTAGAATTGCTTTATAAATTGCTTCTGGGTTGTTTGCGACTACATCTTGGGATGTACTCAATCATTTGTTGAGATTTGTTGTTTCAATCATTAAAGAGGTTTGTTGTTTCCCCTGGCTTGATACTCACAAAATTACCCAGAGAATCTCCCAAGAGTTGTCAAACTTGATGACCACTACTCATTTCTAGTGACTTACAAGGATAATTCTGCTAGAGGTCAGGACCAATAGATCACAGGTAGAAAATGTGTTTAGTTTCACTGAAATCAAGGTTATACGAGAAGAAAAGGTCAACCCTAGGAAAAATCCAGGGTTCTGGCACTCAATTTTCCATATATTGATAAAGGAAACCCAGAATTTTATTGGACCATTTGGGTTTTGGAGAACTCATAATTCCAACCTGGCTACACTAATAGTGTCTATATACCAACTCACCCACAAGTCTACCTCTTATGGAGTCCAGATCATACTATTGTCTTCGAAGGACTAAAGTGGGCTATCCAGTAGTCTCTCCTCCTTGACCTTTATGATCTCAAGGGGCTCATGTTTTTTAAGTCCCTGTCTAAGATAAACAGTCTGAATAGAGCCTTTGGGTGCCACCTATAGGTGGCAAAACCAAATGACCATAAAATTTCTGGAGCTTCAAGTTCTCCAAAGTGGCCATTTTCTATGCTAGTTTTGAAAAGCATTTGCTCTCCTGTCTCCTGGGTCCTAGTTGCTGCCAAACTGATGAAACAGAATCAGTCACCCTTAACCCAGAATAACCATTGAGCTTCTAGGCCACCTTTGTTGAATGGGTAGTGATCATCAAGTTTGAGTTGGGTGATGAAAATGATCACTTTTAATAGAATGGAAGAAGACAGGGGTCTTTGACAATTAAATGGAAATGACATTCAAAAATGTGCCCTCTTAGTTTTCTCAGGTATTAGGCCATCATGACAGGCCTCTACCACTTGTCCAAACCTCAACTTCCTGGCTTTTCCCTCAATGTTGCCTATGGCAAGTGTCTCATGTTTCTGAAACTGGAATTATCCAGAAATGTCCCTAAAACCATTTCAGTGTTGCAAGGTCCTCTAGAGATGTTGGGGACCTTGTTGCCAAGGGACAAAAAAATAATAAGAGGAGAATAGAATTGGATTTTCCTTAAAAGTCAAGGAAGCTATCCCTAAAACTTGACTGGCCCAGAGAGCTAGTTTTTCAGCCATGTTGCTTTTGATGCAAACGTCTTGATTGTCTAAGGGCACAAAAGTGGACAGCCCACATGGAGTCAGTGCTCTCTAACTTTGGCTAATATGCTTTGGCTGTACAAGTCACTACATCCTGACCTGCTGACCTAACTCATTCTGTATGGATAAAAGGGGGCTCAAGCCTCCTTAAGTCAAATACTATATCCTTGTTGATTATCTTTTACATGCTATTTATGAGCTAAATGCTACATGCTAAGTACACTGCCTTTTGTTGACTGCTAAATGTTCCATTTCATTCCAGTTTCAAACCCAAACTACCAGATATTTCTGTATCAAGCAAATCTGGCCTATTACAATCTCAATACTTAAAAAGGATATAGTATGTTTACAAAGATTTTAGAGAAATGAGACTATAGGCATATCATTTGTAGATATGGCTTGCTTTTGGTCACTAAAAAAAAGGCTTCATCTTTAATCTTTTGAATTCTTTCCTCTTGAATAATTGTCACTGGGTGCCATTAAAATTGTGTACTTTGGCTACTATTCTTACCAGCATTATCTTTTTAAGTATTATTGCTGTTTCTTCACATAATAATACATTAGGTATCGATGTGGTAGAATTCCAGTGCCATTGTTAAAAGAGAATATATGACTATAGAAATACATTTCACATCCAACTTGTTGTACTCATGCCAGTTTATAATCTTGCTTCATATTTAGAATAAACTGGAAGATCTCATGCCAAATTTTATAGTCTTATTTCTCCTCAACTGCTATTTGGTGAGATAATTGTGTTCATAATCTTTTCCCCCCCTCTGTAATGTTTTATGTGTAACATAAATTGGTGTTGTCTTTGTCTACTACATCTTTTCACTTCATAAGGAGATAGAGTATTTTCTGATTGAGGCAGTTTCTTGGTTCTTTTGGTCTCTTTATTATGGTTATTATTTTTCATTAGTTAAACTTTTCAGGAAAAAGTTAGAGTCAAAGTTAATATCTTTATCTTTATCCAGTTCCCTTTTGGAGAGCCAACAGCTTATTGACAGATCAGGCTATAACTATTGTACATCAAGGAAGTGTCTTCTTATTTTATTTTACTTTTCTATTCTGTTATTGAATTTAACCTTTGCTCTAACAAATAAATGATTTGACTGCATACAGAAGCTGCTGCTAAAATGACCACCATGTTGATAACCATTTCTTTTATGATATATTATAATCAAATGTAAACTGATTGGGGCAAGGGCTATGTTTCATTTTGGCTTTTTATCCTCAGTACCTTGACCATAATACTATAGATACTTAATAAATGTTTGTTGAATTGAATTAAAAATTTCACTTTTGTGATATTACACATTACAGGATTTTATGGAAGGAAATGTATAACTGGAAAGAGACATTTATGGATATAGAAAATTAATCTAATAGAATGTGAATGTTAGGTTAGGGGTTCAGAGACTAGAAGTAGACTAGCCAAAAGTATGTTGCTTTAAGTCCAGGCAAATAACAAGGAAAACCAGTACTAAGGATGACAGTGGAAACAAAAAGAAAATGTATCTTGGTATAAGGTATAAGATATATCTAGTTTCTGCCCAGCTGTCTTCCAGTCTTCCCATGCTGTCTTCCAGTCTTTCCAGGTTTTTTCTTAATAGTGAGTTTTTATCCCAAAAGCTAGGATCTTTGGATTTATCAAACATTCAGTTGCTAAGGTCATTTACCTCTGCATATTATGTAACTAATCTATTCCATTGATCTATCATTCTATTCCTTAGCCAGTACCAGACTGTTTTGATGTTTTCTGTTTTATAATACAGTTTGAGATCTGGTACTGCTAGCCTATTTTCCTTCATAATTTTTTTCATTAATTCTTTTGATATTCTTGACCTTTTATTCTTCTAGATTAATTTTGTTATTAGTTTTTCTGGTTTTATAAAATAATTATCTGGTAGTTTGGTGTGGCACTGAAAAAGTAAATTAATTTAGGTAAAATTATCATTTTTATTATTAGCCCAGCCTACCCATGAGCAATTAATACTTTTCCAATTGTTAGATCTGATTTTATTTGTGTGAAAAGTATTTTATAACGGTATTCATATAATTCCTGTGTTTATCTTGGCAAGTAGATTCTGAAGTACTTTATATTATCTAGAGTTATTTTAAATGGAATTTCTCTTTTTATCTCTTACTGCTGAATTTTGTTGGTAATATACAGAAAAGCTAATGATTTGTATGTATTTATTTTGTATCCTACAACTTTGCTAAAATTATTATTTCAACAACTTTTTTAGTTGGTTCTCTATGATTCTTTAATATCATCTGCTGAGAGTGATAGTTTAGTTTCCTCATTGCCTATTTTAACTCCAATTTTTTTCTTATTGCCAAAGCTAACATTTCTAGTACAATATTAAATAATAGTGGTATTATTTAATATTGTACTAGAAATGTTAGCATATATGCTTCATTCCTGATCTTATTGGAAAGGCTTCTAACTTATCCTTATTGCAAATAATTCTTGCTGATGGCTTTAGGTAGATTCTACTTATCATTTTAAGGAGTGGCCCAATTATTTCCTATGCTTTCTAGTGTTTTTAATAGGAATGGGTGTTGTATTTTATCTGCATCTATTGGAAAGACTAGTTCCTTAGAGACCACTCCTTCTGTGACATTTGGAGAGACTCTTCCCTTGGATTCTGTGTCAGTGAGTAGAGCTATAGAGGCACATTTTTCCTTGGAGTCATTCTGCTTTCTGTTATTTATTATCTGCTTTCTGTTAGTTTGGTTATTAATATGGTCAATTATGCTGATAGTTTCTCTAATATAAAAGCAGCCCTACATTTCTGGTATAAATCCCATCTGGTAATAGTATATTATATATATCCTTGTGATATATTGCTGTCATCTCCTTGCTAGTATTTTATTTAAAACTTTTGCATCTATATGCATCAATGAAATTGGCCCGTAATTTTCTTTCTCTGTTTTTGCTCTTTCTGGTTTAAGTAATAGTATTATATTTGTGTCATATAAAGAAATATGAAGATAGAATTAACTCTCCCTTTGTCTATTTTTAGTTAATCAAATCAAGAACTTAAAGTACCCCTACTTAGTAGCTAGCTAACCATTAGGTAAGAGAATTCGCAAGTCACTTACTAGAGAAAACTCACACCCCCAAAGGCTACAAGCACTGCCCAACTTGGGCAGTGGTAGGTAAATTGAAAGACTGCAATTGGTTCCTGTAAAGAAGAGGAGAGACAGGAAGTGACGTGGAAAAAGGAGTATAAAAGAAGAGACCAACATGGTCTGGTCTCTTTTCCTTCCTTGGTTTTTGGAAAGACTAGTTCCTTAGAGACCACTCCTTCTGTGACATTTGGAGAGATTCTTCCCTTGGATTCTGTGTCAGTGAGTAGAGCTATAGAGACACATTTTTCCTTGGAGTCATTCTTCTTTGGTGGAACTATGGCTGAAGACACCACCTGGACTTCTGGCTGAGGACTACTAGGACTTCCACATGGAGATCAGGACTTGCGAGTATCCCTGCCAGGTGCTGAGCCAGACTTCACCAAAGCAGTTCTTAGGACTGGTAGGCTAGATCAGGATTTGTCTCCTTCCTGTATTTCCCACTTTCACTATCTCTACCCTGTTGTAAATAAAAGCTAATAGCAGTCATTTTGACTTAGGAGCTAATATTTTATAAACAGTAACCACTTTTATAACTCATATTGAGTCAAAACCTAATTTAAATCTTACAGAAATTAGTCAGATTCTTTCTCTACCTATTTCCCCAAATAGTTTATGTATTACTGGGATTAATTGTTCTTTAAATGTTTGATAAAATTCACTTGTGAAACCATCTGGCCCTGGGGATTTTGTCTTAGGGAGTTCATTGAATTCATTGACAGCTTATTCAATTTCTTTTTCTGAGATGGGATTATTTAAGTATTCTATTTCCTCTTTTGCTAATCTGGGCAATTTATGTTTTTGTAAATATTTATCCATTTCACTTAGATTGTCAGATTTAATGACATATAATTGGAGCAAATAAATCCTAATGATTGCTTTAATTTCTTCTCTATTGGTGGTGAATTCACTCTTTTCATTTTTTATACTAGTTATTTGTTTTCTTCTTTCCTTTTTAAAAATCAAATTAACCAGTGCTCTCTATTTTTTTTCATAATATCCAACTCTTAGTCTTATTTATTAGTTCAAGTCTTAGTTTAGATTTTTATTAATTTCTCCTTTGATTTTTTAGGATTTCCAATTTAGTTTTTAATTGGGGATTTTTATTGTTATTTTTCTAGCTTGTTTTTTTTACTTGCTTTTTTTTTTTTACTTTTTTTTACTATGCCCAATTTTCTGGACTGTTTTTTACCCTTTATTTTATTTATATGTGTTTAGAGATATAAAATTTCCCCTAAGTGCTGCTTTGCCTGTATTCCATAAATTTTGATACTTTATCTCCTCATTGTCATTCTCCTTAATGAAATTATTAATTGTTTCTATAATTTGTCTTTGACCCATCCCTTTATTAGAATTAAATTATTTAGTTTCCAATTAACTTTTTATTTATCTTTCCATGGACCCTTATTGATTATAATTTTATTGCATTGTGATCTGAAAAGGATGCATTTGTTTTTTCTGCATTTGGTTGTGAAGTTTTTATGTCCTAACACATAGTTAATTTTTGTGTATGTGCCATGTACTGCTAAAAAGAAGATATATTCTTTTCTATTTCCATTCAGTTTTCTCCAGAGATCTATTAGTTTTAACCTTTCTAAGATTTCATTTACTTCTTTCACTTCCTTCTTATTGTTTGGTTTGATTTATCTAGATCTGAAAGGGGGAAGTTGAGGTCCCCAGTAGTATAGTATTATTGCCTATTTCCTCCTTAAGCTCATTTAATTTCTCCTTTAAAAATGTGGAAGTTATACTATTTAGTCCAAATATGTTCAGTACTGATATTACTTCATTGTCTATGATACCCTTTAGCAGAATGTAATTTCCTTCTTAATCTCTTTTAATTATATCTATTTTTGCTTTATCTATGTCTGAGATCATAATTGTTCTTCTTGTTTTTTTTTACTTCAAATGATGCACAATAAATTCTGCTCTGGCCTCTTAACTTTACTCCATGTATATTACCCTGCCTCAAATGTGTTTCTTATAAACAACATATCATAGGACTCTAATTTTTTAAACCACTCTGCTATCTGCTTCCTTTTTATTGATGAGGTCATTCTGTTCACTTTCACAGTTATGATTACCAACTGTGTATTTCCCTCCAACTTATTTTCTCCTTTTGATCCCGTTCTTTCTCTTTCCTTTCACTCTGGCTCTCTTCACAAGCATTTTGCTTTTAGTCATCACCACTACCTATTTCCCTCTCCCTTCTATTATCCTTCCCCTCTCCCCCACCTGTCTTATTTCTCTCCTGCTACTCTACAGGGTAAGGTAAGACTCTATACTCAAATTTATGTGGTTGTTATTCCCACTCTGAGTCAATTATGATGAAAGTAAGGTTTAAGCATTGCTCATCACCACCCTCAAACTCCCCTCCACTGTATTAGTTTTTCATATCTCTTTAGGTGAGATAATTTATCCACATTACTCCTTTCCCTTCCCTTTTCTCTCAGTGCAATCCTCTTTTTCATCCCTTGATTTTTTTCTGCAAATCATATCATCCTAATCAGATTATTCCCATACTCTCTATGTGTACTCCTTTTAAATGCTCTAATATTGATTTAAAAAAATTGAAGAATAACAAATATCATCTTTCCATGTAGAAATATAAACAGTTTGATCTTACTGAATCCATTAAATATTTTCTTTCTCATTTACCTTTTTTTTAGGCTTCTCTTTAGTCTTGTATTCTGACTTCATATTTTCTGTTTAGGTTTGGTCTTTTTACCAGGAATGCTTATAAATCTTCTATTTTTATTGAATGACCATTTTTCCCCATGAAAAAATATACTTAGTTTTGCTGGGCAGGTGATTCTGGGTTATAAACCTAGTTCTTTTACCCTACAGAATATAATATTCCAAGCCTTGTGATCCTTTAATGTGGAGGTGGTTAATGTGTAACACTTGTGTAATACTAACTATAGCTCCATGTTATTTGAATTGCTTCTTTCGTTTGCAATATTTTTTGGCTTGTGGGCTCTTGAATTTACCAATACTATTCCTTGGAGTTGCCATTGAGGATTTGTTTCAGGAGATGATCTCTGGATTCTTTCAACTCCAATTTTACCCTCTTGTTCAAGAATTATCAGGGCAATTTTCTTTGATAATGTCTTGTTGTATGGTGTCTAGACTTTTTTTTAAATCACTGCTTTCAGCTCATCCAAGAATTCTTAAATTGTCTCTCCTAGCTCTATTTTCCAGGTCAATTTTTTTCAATGAGATATTTCATGTTTTCTTCTTTTATTTTCTTCTTTTAATTTGTTTTATTGTTTCTTGATGTTTCATGAAATCATTAGTTTCTATATTCAATTCTAATTTTTAAGGAATGATTTCCTTCCATGAGCTTTTGAACCTCTTTTTTCTTTCTTTCTTTCTTTCTTTCTTTCTTTCTTTCTTTCTTTCTTTCTTTCTTTCTTTCTTTCTTTCTTTCTTTCTTTCTTTCTTTCTTTCTTTCTTCCTTCCTTCCTT
>NC_058131.1:466154598-466310037 GCF_016433145.1 Gracilinanus agilis | reverse complement strand
TTTCTTTCTTTCTTTTTAACATTTATTAATATTTATTTTTTAGAAAAGTTAACATGGCTACATGATTTGTGCTCTTACTTTCCCCTTCACCCCCCAGAATCCCCCCCTCCCATGGCCGATATACATTTCTACTGGTTTTAACATGTCATTGATCAAGACCTATTTCCAAATTGTTGATAGTTGCATTGGTGTGGTAGTTTCGAGTCTATATCCCCAATCATGTCCACATCAACCTATGTGTTCAAGTAGTTGCTTTTCTTCTGTGTTTCCTCTCCTGCAGTTCTTCCTCTGAATGTGGGTAGCATTCTTTACCATAAGTCCCTCAGAATTGTCCTGGGTCATTGCATTGCTGCCAGTACAGAAGTCCATTACATTCGATTTTACCACAGTGTATTGATCTCTGTGTACAATGTTCTTCTGTCTCTGCTCCTTTCGCTCTGCATCAATTCCTGGAGGTCTTTCCAGTTCACATGGAATTCCTCCAGTTCATTATTCCTTTGAGCACAATAGTATTCCATCACCAGCATATACCACAATTTGTTCAGCCATTCCCCAATTGAAGGACATACCCTCTTTTTCCAGTTTTTTGCCACCACAAAAAGTGCAGCTATAAATATTTTCATGCAAGTCTGTTTATCTATGATCTCTTTGGGGTACAAACCCAACAGTGGTATGGCTGGATCAAAGGGCAGGCATTCTTTTATAGCCTTTTGAGTATAGTTCCAAATTGCCAGCCAGAATGGTTGGATTGGTTCACAACTTCACCAGCAGTGCATTAATGTTCCAATTTTGCCACATCTCCTCCAACATTCATTACTCTACTCTTCTTTCATTTTAGCCAATCTGTTAGGTGTGAGGTGATACCTCAGAGTTGTTTTGATTTGCATTTCTCTAATTATTAGGGATTTAGAACACTTTCTCATGTGCTTATTGATACTTTTGATTTCTTTATCTGAAAATTGCCTATTCATTTCTCTTGCCCATTTATCAATTGGGGAAGGGCTTGATTTTTTATACAATTGATTTAACTCCTTGTATATCTGAGTAATTAGACCCCTGTCAGAGTTTTTTGTTATATTTTTTCCCAATTTTTTTGTTTCCCTTCTGATCTCGGCTGCATTGTTTTGGTTTGTACAAAAGCTTTTTAGTTTTATATAATCAAAATAATTTATTTTACATTTTGTAATTTTCTCTAACTCTTGCTTGGTTTTAAAATCTTTCCTTTCCCAGAGATCTGACAAGTATACTATTCTGTGTTCACTTAACTTATTTATAGTTTCCCTCTTTATATTCAATTCATTCACCCATTCTGAATTTATCTTGGTGTAGGGTGTGAGATGTTGATCTAAACATAATTTCTCCCATATTGTTTTCCAAATTTCCCAGCAGTTTTTGTCAAATAGTGGATTCATGTCCCAAAAGTTGGGCTCTTTGGGTTTATCGTACACTGTCTTGCTGATGTCATTAACCCCAAGTCTATTCCACTGATCCTCCCTTCTGTCTCTTAGTCAGTACCATATTGTTTTGATGACTGCTGCTTTATAGTACAGTTTAATATCTGGTACTACTAGGCTACCTTCCTTCACATTTTTTTTCATTATTTCCCTTGATATTTTTGATCTTTTGTTATTCCAAATGAACTTTGTTATAATTTTTCCTAATTCAGTGAAAAAGTTTTTTGGTAGTTTGATAGGTATGGCGCTAAATAGGTAAATTAATTTGGGTAGAATGGTCGTTTTTATTATGTTAGTTCGTCCTAACCATGAGCAATCAATGTTTTCCCCAATTGTTTAGATCAAGTTTTAATTGTTTGGAAAGTGTTTTTTAGTTGTTTTTGTGTAATTGCTGTGTTTGTTTTGGTAGATAGATTCCTAAGTATTTTATATTGTCTAGGGTGATTTTAAATGGTGTTTCTCTTTCTACTTCTTGCTGCTCTAGTGTGTTGGAGATGTATAGAAATGCTGATGATTTATGTGCATTTATTTTGTATCCTGCAACTTTGCTAAAGTTGTTGATTATTTCTACAAGCTTCTTAGTTGATTCATTAGGATTTTTTAAGTAGACCATCATATCATCTGCAAAGAGTGATAGCTTAGTCTCTTCATTGCCTATTTTCAGTTTTTCTTTTTTAATAATTTATTTATTTTAAATATTCTAACCTCTATTTCCATTTGGCCAATTCTGCGTTTTTAAACTGTTGTTTTCTTCTTGTGTTGTTTTCATTTTTCTTCCCCATTTTTCCTTTGCCTCTCTTAACTGATTTTGAAATTCTTTTTGAGCTCTTCTGGAGCCTAAGACCAATTCATATTTTTCTTTGAAGTTTTGAGTGTAGCTTCTTTGTTTTCACTGTCCCCTTCTAAGTTTCTACCTTACTCTTCTTTTTCACCATAAAAATTTTCTATGGTTAGCTGTTGTTGTTTTTTTTTTTTTTTAATGTTTTCTCATTTCCCTAGCCTTTTTTATTGACTTTTGTCTTAATGGTAGGCTTTGTTCTCAGGGTTTAGGAGGCACTCTCTTAAAGTTCAGTTTTTCCTTACTGCTACCCTTAGCTAAATTTTTGGGTTTCTGCAAGTTTCAGTTCTTCCAATGTAGTATGATGGCCTCTCAGCTGCAAGCACTGAAAGCCACCTCCCACTGGCTGATTTCATCACCACCTGGGATTGCTAATAGTTTGCAGAGCTCAGAGTACTGTAAACCACCGGTGTTGAGGTTCAGGGTCTTGCCTAAGGCTTTGGCAGAGACTTTGGACCTTACTTTGGACTTGATCAGTTCATGTGCACTGTGGACTGCCTTGCCCTGGGGCTTGTAACCTCACCTTGAGCTGGGTAGGAACTCTCAGCCTTACTCTGGGCTTACCCAAACTAGGTATACTACATGAACTGTCTTGTGCTGGACTTCAGGTCCTCACTATAAGCTGTGTAATGATTAAAAATGATGAAGGCTGATATTATGAGGAAAACTAATATTTTATTTAGGCCCATGTTGATAGAATAAAATCGGACCATGCGCCTGGCTATTTCAAAAATCCCGCCTCCGCCATTACATTCCGTACCTTCCTTAATCCTTTCTACGTTTCCCAGGGAGTGTGCTCAGGTAGCAAAGAGGAAGTCAAGCCTGACTTCCCAATATTTAAAGCCCGGCTTTACTTTGAAGACATCATCCAAAACAGGAAACCCTTTGGACCATGGAAAATGTAGTTTTCCAAGTGTCCACAGGAAGTTTGTCATATATCTACATATCTTGAGGCTCAAATGAGCCCCAATACCTCTAAATGGAATCCCAGAAATTCTAAATAACACAGCTTGAGCAAGGACTCTGGGATTCCCCTTGGGCTTCTACCTTGCCAACCATCTTTCGGTGGGACATAGGGCTTCAGTTTTTTGGGAAGGGTCTTGGAGTCTGCTTCTGGGCCTGCACCACCCAGGCACAGTGGGAATTGCCATGAGCTAGGGTTTGAAGCCTCACTATAGTCTTAGACTAGGGCTTGAACTTTAAGAGTGGGATGTGTGGGGTTGCACTGCTATTGGCTTAGGCAAGGTCTTGGGTCTCCACATTGGTTGGGCCTGGGTTCAGAACCTGGAGCTACAGAAGTGGGATGTGGGACCTTGCCATTGGCCTGCCCTGGTACTCTTTGGTAGGGTCTTACTGCAGGCTGTTCTCCCCTCTCATCCCAGTAAACTAGTCTCTCTGCCTACCTTTCCAGTTATTGTCTGCAAGAAAGTTGCTTCACTCTGTCCCCTAGTTGGTTCTGTCACCCTATTATTAGTTTTGAAGAATTATTTTAAGGTATTTGGAGAGGATTCAAGTGGTTTGATCTTTCCCTAATTCTACTTTTGCTGCACTCCAACTCCCCACCGAAAAATAATTGTTAAAAATTATTTCTACTTGTAATTGAAAAAAAATAGTGAATTTTAAAAAAGTTATCACAATAGCCCAAATAAGATAAGATGAAGGCCTACATCATGTAATAGAATTGAAAGATAATAGTTATATAATAGACATGGGAAAAGAAATAAGATTTGGCAACTGATGTATATGAAAGTTGAATAAGATTGAGGAGTAATAGATAACATCAAGGTTGCAAAACTGGATAATCAGGATTATGATTCTCTCTATTCTGAGAGAATTTTGGAAGACAGCTAAGTTTTGAGGAAAAAGATAAATAATTCTATTTTGTCCATCTGAAGTTTAAGATGCCTAGGCAGATTGAAATGTCCAGCAGTCAGCTGGTGATACAGGACTAGCTCTCAGAAGAAAGATTAGGGCTAGAAATATATTTGTGGCAGTCATCTGTATAGAGATGACAATTGAAACCATGGGAATTAATGGAGTCACCAAGTGAGAGATAAAAGAGCAGAGATTCTAGGATAGATCTTTGGGGGACACCCACTTTTAGTGGATATG
The DNA here is from genome assembly GCF_016433145.1 of Gracilinanus agilis. NCBI lineage: Eukaryota > Metazoa > Chordata > Mammalia > Didelphimorphia > Didelphidae > Gracilinanus > Gracilinanus agilis. The sequence continues at coordinate 466,305,633 of NC_058131.1, read as the reverse complement.
AATTGGATAAAGATCTGGCAAAGGAGACTAGAAAGGAAGAGTCAGATAGGTTGAAAAAAAAAAAAGGAAAGCAGTGTCATGAAAACCCAGAGAGAAGAGAGGATCCAAGAGGAAGACGTGATCAACACTGTCACATGCTATAGAGAGGCAAAGAAGGATGACGACTGAGAAAAGATCCACAGATTTGGCAATGAATAGGTCATTAGTAATTTTGGAATAAGTTTCAGTTTCATGATGAGATCAGAAGTCAGATTTCAGAGTGTTTATAACTGAGTTAGTAAAGGTATAAAGCAAAGACTAATTTTTCAAGTTTAGCTAAAATGAAGAGAAGAGATAGGGATTGTAGAATCTAACAAAAGTCATGTTTTAAAAAGATATTATATTTTCCCAATTACATGTAATAAAAAATTTCCACATATATTTTCTGAAGTTATAGGATCCAAATTGTCTCCCTCTCTCTCTTCCCTCCATACCCCTGGATATGGTAAGCAATTTAATTTAGGTTATACATGTATCATCATTCAAAACATATTTCCGTGTTGTTCATTGTTGTAAGAGAACACTCATATAAAACTGAAACCCCAAAATAACCAATGTGAAAAATCTAGTATGCTTTGATCTGCATTCTGAATAAGAGTCATTTTTTTAAACCCTTACCTTCCATCTTGATGTCAATATTGGCTCCAAGGCAAAAGAGAGGTAAGGGTAGGCAGTGGGGGTCAAGTGACTTGCCCAGGGTCACACAGTTGGGAAGTGTCTGAGGCCAGATTTGAATCTAATAAGAGTAATTTTTAAGGATAGTGGAGAACTCATGCAGATTCATAGAGAATGGCAAGAAGAAACAGATAAAAAAAAGACCAACTATTAGAGAAATGGACTCAAGTGGAGGAGTCAATGAGAAATTATATGAGAAGGATATATGCTGAGGAAAAAGAGAAGAGGGAGCTCTCAAAGAATGGCTTCAATTTTTTTAAAATATGAGGCAAAGTTCTTAGCTGAGAGGACAGTAGAGGAAGAAGGTATGAAAGGCTGGAGGAGAGAAGTTTTAGAATGGCCACTGGGGTAAGTAGAAAACAGATTTCTGAGATACCATCTCCCTTTTTTACAAATTGTTAGAATACAAACAGATCTCTCATATAATGGCATTGGTTAATTGAAGAAGTTATACAGGCCCTATTCATTCTAAGTTCTAATTATCTGGTTCAATTAAAAAATGTTTCTCTTTGTCAAGGATACTAAAGTCCAATGGACTATTTTCAATGCACTTCTTACATCAGGATAAAAAAGTCCCCAAAACAACTTAAGAATGGGCTGCCTCAGAAGGTAATAGTTTTCCCCTAAATGGAGTTCTTTGAGCAAAGGCTGGATGATTACTTTGTTTTATTATAGCAGAATACCTTAAATGGCATAAAGAATCATAAGTAATACCTTAAATGGAAAGTCCACTATAATTAACCAAAGTAAGGATGGTTCCTAAGGTTTCTTGCAATTCTAAAATCCTGTAATTTTATAATTCTGACCATATTTTTACAATCTGCATGATTTCAAAATCACTTAAAGCTTGGAGTAACCTTGGAGTTCAGTACCCTTTAAGAAAGGCAGTCATCTTAGTCTAGTGGAAAGAAAGCTGGATCTTGATCTAGATGGCCTGTGTTCACACTCTGCTTTTGCCATTTACTACTTATGAGACTTTGGGACTCCATTTCCTCATCTGTAAAATAGGGGTGTTGGAATAGATTTCTAAGACTCCTTTTAGTTCTGATGCTATGAAATCTCATTTTTACAGTTAATGAATTTGAACTTCATTAAGATTTCCAAAAAGAAAAGTTTTTGAGCTAGCTAGTTTGGAGGGAGAGGAATTTTCTGATAGCTTTATGGATACTGTTTGAATTTATGACAATGATTAAATTGCATTGTAATTTCTCTGTGTTTATAGGCAGCAGGGTGGAACAGTAGATAGAGTGCTAGACTTGAAGTCATAAAGATGTGAGTTCAAACCTGACCTGAGACAGTTATTAGCTATGTGAGCTTGGGCACATCACTTAATCTTGTCTCAGTTTCTTTATCTATAAAATGGGCATAATAATAGTGTCTACCTAGCAGTGTTGTTGTGAAGCTAAAGTGAAATAATATTTGTAAAGCATGTCACAAACTTTAAAGCACTATGTCAATTTTAACTCATTTTATTGTTGTTTCTTTGAGATAAATTAGTGAAAGTATTGGCAGAATGGAGGCAGCTAGATGGTAGGGTGGATAGAGCACACTGGGCATGGAGTTAGGAAGACCTGAGTTCAAATCCAGTCTCATAAACTTCCTAGCTATGTGGACAAGTCATTTAACCTCTTTTTGCCATTGGAGAAGGAAATGGTAAACCACTCCAGTATCTTTGCCAAGGAATTCCATGGTCAGAAGTCCACAGGGTCACAAAGGGAGACATGTGGCTGAAATTACTGAATAATAATAACATTGGTGGAGTATTACTTTGGTGTTTGCAGGCCCATATATGAGATAGTTCTCATTTTTCTAGAAATTGAGATAAGAATCTAAATATCCTATATATCTCTATCACAAAACTAAGCTAATGAGTGGGTAAAACCATCCAATAGGATATTAATTTAAATGTCAAATTTCTAAAGATTACTATAAGTGGTAGAATAGAGTGATTTCCATTACCGTAAGAAGTTTCCCTACTGAGAATTCCCTATAGCAGTAAAATCACAGGCCCCATCAAAAAAAGGAAGAAAAGACCATGATTAAAATGTATTTCTCTCACTGGAAAAATAATAACAAAAATCAGTCACTTATTAAATCATTTAAGGAAAAGAATCAGCTGGCCAAACTGCAAAATTAGAATAGAACTACTCTAAAAAAAAGCTAAAGGGGTCCAAATCAGAACTATCCTTAACTTCCTAGTAGAATTTTGGTAACTCCCACAGAAAAATTACTCTTGGTGGAAAAAACTAATCATTAATGAGCTTTCCAGTTTAACAACTAGCTTTCCCAAGCCTTCTGCATCTAGTTCTCTTTGCTCCCTGGAAAATAATGGAAAAAATGCTCATCAAAATATTATACTCTACTATTTTATACACCATAAAGATTAAACAGTCAGGAAGTTGGGAATTAGACACTTTTAAATTACTAATAACAATAGTTATACTTAAATAATGCTTTAGGTTTGCAAAGTGATTTTTATCTAATTTTATTCATACAAGAACCCTGGGAGGTTGATGCCATTGTCATTGTTCAGTTGTGTCTGACTCTTTGTGACCCCACCATGGACCATAGCATGCCAATACTATCCATGGAGTTTTCTTAATAAAGATACTTGGAGTGGTTTGCCATTTCCTTCTTCAGTGAATTAAGGCAATCAGTGGTTAAATTACTTGCCCAGGGTCACATAGCTAGTAAGTGTCTGAGGTCAGACTCTCAGGTCTTCCTGACTCTTGACTTCCTGACTCCAAGCCCAGTGCTATTATCCACTGTGCCATCTAGCTGGCTAAATGCCCTTATTTTCCTTATTATCCCCATTTCACTGATAAGGCAACTGATACAGACTGCCCAGAATCACACCACCAATAAGTATATCTGAGTCAAGATTTGAACTCAGATCTTATCAACTCTATATCCAGCATTCTACCCAAAGTTCCCACCCAAGCACTCAGATGTTGTGTGCAGTATTTGTACTTTTGGAAAGAGCAGAGCAAGAAAGTCTTAAATTACATATGAAGATTTAAAGACAAATAAGGAATTGGAAGGTGAGAATAAATCATCCAAGAAAAAAATGATGATAGTATTAGAAGATTCAGTGAGGGAGAGAAGAGGCAGAAAGCTATAGAACAAAAGGCATTGATATAAATTTTTTTTAAAGGCAAATGTAGTGTTCTTTTGGCCCATAGGATAAGAAAAGAAAAAAATGGCACAAATCAAAAGATACATCCTTCTCTCTCTGAAAACAAGTAGTCTATCTGAGTCTTTATGACTTCAGAGCAGTTTTTAAAGTTTAAAAAGAAAAATATTGGACTTTCTACCCATCCATGAATAACAGCATAATTGTCATAAGGGAATTTTGCAATCTTTTTTTGTAATCTCTTTTTTTTTTTGAAGATGGCAGAAGATTATTTGGAAAATCCCAAGAAAAATCTAGGGATTTTAATAAGAATCAATATGTGAAATAACCAAGATGGTCATATATATTTTTTCAAAGTAATTCACATATTGCTTTCTCACCTCACCAGGAATGAATAAACATTAGTTAAGTGTATACTATGAACTGAGCACTGTGGTAAGCCACAGAAATGTAAAAACAAAGCTAAAGAGAATTCTCACCTCCAAGAAACATATTCTATTCTAAAAGAGATGGTGAATGGAATAATAAGAGAGCAGACTGGCACACTCTGTCTAGAATCAGGGGCAGAATTAGTTTGATCACAGCTCATGATACCAGAGCTGGAGGTAAGGGAGAATAGGGAGTGGAAAAAAGGATAGGTACTTGAAACAAGGTGAGAATGAGAGTTGAAGAGTAGGGAATGAAATGGGGCATTGTGGCTAAAGATTTCCTAAAATATTGGCCTAGGAGTGGCAGTCATGGAATAGGATAATGGGTCACAAAAATAGAAACCTAAAAAAACCTATTCCTTTTTTTCCCCTGGACCCATGAATTTCACATAATCATGTTTGTTTTTTATATTTAAATGTTTCCCTTTCCACATCTAGAGAAAGAACTGTTGGAGTAGAAATCCAGATGAAATATATGATTTATCACCTGTTTTTATGGGCATATGATTTGGGGTTTTAGTTTTAAAAGATTACTCTTTTACAAAAATGAATGAGGAAATAGGTTTTGAGTGATAATATATGTATAACCCAGTAAAATTGCTTGTCAACTCCGGAAGTGGGAAGGGGAGAGGAAAGGGAGACAACATGAATCATTTAAGCATGGAAATTTTTAAAAAATTAAATTTAAAATAAAATAAAACGTTTCCCTTGGTTTATCTTCAAGGATGCAAGGTGGCTGCAGATGAGGAAATGACTAGAAAGTAGGGAGCAGCTGCCAAGTGAAGTAGCATTTAATTTTCAAATTAAGTTGTAACTGCTTGCACAAAGAAATTCATTAGACATTTTCTCTGATTCCCCCAACCTCTTAAACTCTTGAAAACAGAAGTTATGAGGGAAAAATAAAGTAACTTCAGCTGCTGTCTCCATGATCTAGGATACCTAGAATCCAAAAGATTAAAGAGAATGAGTTCCACATATGGCAAGGCCTTCCTTGATGAGAGCTATCTTTGAGGGGCTCAAAAAAGAGAGGCAACAAAGCACCTCTAGCTTCTTCTCTGCCCATTCTATAAAGGAGATTTTGTTTCCTGCAAGAAAGGGAAGCAAGAGATCGGGGCCAGAAATTTCGCCTCAGAGAGGAATACTAGACTAGAATTTTACATATCCACTCCCTTAATATTGTTACTCTAGCAAATATGATAGGGTACAAGTTAACTTTCCATCACTTTGCCATTAAGGAAGGTGGAGGGGAGGAAGCGCCAAGTTTTATATCCAAGGTTTAACTTTCTTCCCACCAAATACAAGAAATATTTTAGTAAGAAAGAAACTTATTATCCAAAACATAGCACAGCAGAAATCAGAGAAGGTATACAGAGGAGACTATACACCAGATGATACAGAGTGAAAGAGCTCTCCCACTGGGAGCAAGCTCAGTTCAACCAAGAGAGTTCTAGATCTCATTGAAAGGGAAACTCCCCAAAATCTCTAAACTAATAAGATGAGGAAAATGATCAATACTTAATGAGCCAGAGGATTCTGTGGAATTTGAGTAGAACCCAGAACCATAACATGCTGTTCCTGAGAATATTCTGAAAAAGAAGTGAGAATTTGAAGAGTAAAATTCATGGCCTACCCAGCAAAAATAATGGACAGAGCAGAAAAACTAAAATAAGCAATGGTAAATCTTATTAAAGAAACGAAAGAGAGAACAATAGATTAAGAATACAAATTCACAAAAAGGAAGCACAGCTTAGAAGAAGAGAAGGGAAAAACCAAATAATATTAAAAGAAAATATGCTCACTATACTAGCAAAATATGCTGATCTTGAATACAGCATGTGCCAAGACAACCTAAGGATCATAGGTTATTCAGAAGAACATGACAAGACAAACAAACCTTAACATTCTAATGCAGGAAAAAATATAAAAGAACTGCCCGGAGCTTCTGAACACAGAAAATGAAATATTGAAATAATTCATAGATTGCCTTCAGAAATAAATTGTTATTGCTTCTTCAAAATTGTCAATTGAATTTCAATTTAACAAACGTTTATTAGGGTTTCCTATGTATGAAGAACACATGAGAGGCAGAAAGATATATTGGACAGAGAGTTAGCCTTGGAGTCAGGAGGACCTGGGTGCAAGTACTGCCTCTTAGTCATACAAGCTTTATGATTATGGACAAATCATTCAACATCTTACTCTCAAGTAACCTTAAGCAACTTTCTAATATTACAAAATATAGAAGAATTACCTTTCCTCATAAAGAATAGCATTTCTGCTCACCAAGTTCCCAACACTGATACGGTAACAGGTCTGGATTTTTTTTAATTTGCAAAGTACTTTAGTTGATACCAGGAGAGATGGATAGGTAAAAAAGACATTTCTTGCTATCCACATCGAGAGAAAGAACTATAGAAGTAGAAATGCAAAAGAAAAACATATGACTTATGACTTATCACATGTATATATGGGCATGCAATCCGGGGTTTAGGCTTTAAAAGATCGTTCTATAACAAAAATGAATAATATGGAAATAAGTATCAAGTGATGACATTTGTACAACCCAGTGGAATTGCTTGTTGGCTTTGGGAGGGGGAAGGGAAGAGGGGATGGAAAGGAAAGAAAATGAATCATGCAAACATGGAAAAATATTTTTAAATTAAAAAAAATTTTAACAAATAATTTTTTAAAAAGGAACATTTAAGCAAAATGTGCTCTGAGATTAGAACTGGCATATAAGTGTCAGGATAGCCTGTCTTTTGGAAGATTCATGGTGCCTGTTGAGAGAATACAGGAATACATGAGCAGCTAAGACTAGGGGGCAGCTTATAATGACTAGGCTATAGTGACCTTCTGTTCTAGCCTCCATTTCTGGTTATTGTCGGGGACAATATCTAACCCTCTGGGAAATCTCTGGCAATGATAGAGAGATGATGGACTGTAGGCAAGGAATAAGACATATGTTTACAAGCATGACCAATGTGTTGATTTTTTAAAATTTTGCTTTATTGTACTTAGTTTTACAAAGAAAAGTTCCCTGGGTAGCATGTGGGAGAAGTTTCTGGAAAGTGGCAATGATGTTAGAGGATGTACATTCAAGTTTCACCTTTATTATCTATGCAGCCTTGGACAAATCATCTAATTTATATAGGTCTCAGTTTCCTCATCTGTAAAATAAAATAGACTAGAGACTACTGAGGACCCTTCAAGCTCTAAATCTATGAAATGACAGAGAAAAACATTAATAAAACATTTTAAAAGAAAAGAAGGCAAAAAAGACATCTCTAAGACTTGGTGTAGATTATTGTATACTACTTACTACTGGGAAGAGATCAAGGAACTCTGGGAGAATTATGATGATGTGAAATCAAAGTACTTTGAAGAGAATGAACATATGTAGATACTCTTAAATTGGTTTTGATGTGCTAACCAAATAGCTAGGTGAAGTCTTCTCAAATAGCTGTATAATCACAACTGGCAATTCTTTCAAGAAGCGCTAACAATCACAACCTCAGATTCATTTTCTCTTTGTTCTCTTTTAGTTGGGACTCTTTTTATAATGGTAGGAAAGTCAAAGCAGTAATAAAAGAGAGGTTGGACCCTCTCCCTTCTGAAGCCAACATTGGGACAGGTATTATTTTTATTATTTAAAAAATTTTTTTTAAAACCCTTACCTTCCATCTTGGAATCAATACTGTGTATTGGTTCTAAGGCAGAAGAGTGGTAAGGGTAGGCAATGTAGGTCAAGTGACTTAGCCAGAGTCACACAGCTAGGAAGTATCTGAGGTCAGACTTGAACCCAGGAACTCCCTTTTCTGGACCTGGCTCTCAATCCACTGAGCCACCCAGCTGCCCCCAGGTTATTATTTTTGCTTCTGTGTTTAATTTCCATTTTAGGTAAAAGGTTTGGAGACTCCAACCTTGTGAGTTTCAAAAGGTTAAGAGAGCAAATGTTCCTATATACTACAGATTCTTTAATCATGCATGTATACATACAAAAGATATATAGTTGTTATTTGTCTTTTGTTTACAAGACCAATGATGTCACAAATGGTTGATGGCATAACTTGCTCCTGAGTTGGATTTTAGTGAGACATAGTTGTACAAAGTCATCAGCTTCCCTTTCTGTTCCAGAGTCGTTGAAGTCCAGGGGCAAGACAAAATTCAAGATGACTGGCAATGGCTTAGGATGAAGTGGATGACCTTGGCTTCTTTGACATCTGACTAAGCTCCAAATACTTCAACAGTGCCTGGCTCAGCTACTTTCATGGTCACTGGAACAAACTGTTCTCATCTGACCATTCCACCAAAGGAAGTCTTTGCATGCTTGGGGTAGACATCCCCTGACCCCACCAAGGGGATTATGGCCTGCCAGTTATTCTTAACCTGATTTAAACTATATGCTGAAATGCAATGATCCAAAACATTTCTTTTTTTTTTTTAATTTTTTTTTAAACCCTTAACTTCTGTGTATTGACTCATAGGTGGAAGAGTGGTAAGGGTAGGCAATAGGGGTCAAGTGACTTGCCCAGGGTCACGCAGCTGGGAAGTGTCTGAGGCCGGATTTGAACCTAGGACCTCCTGTCTCTAGGCCTGGCTCTCAATCCACTGAGCTACCCAGCTGCCCCCTAGATCCAAAACATTTCTGAGGGACTTATGAGAAAGAATGATATCTACATCCAGACAAAGAACTGTGGGAACAGAAACACAAAAGAAAAACAACTGCTTGATCGCATAAGTCAAAGGGGACATGATTGGGGATGTAGACTCTGAACCATCACCCTAATGCAAATACTAATAATATGGAAATAGGTCTTGATCAGTGACATATGTAAAACCCAGTGGAATTGCTTGTTGGCTACAGGAGGGGGGTAGGAGGAGGGAAGGGAAAGAACATGAATCATGTAACCATGGAAAATTTTTCTTAATCAATAAAATTAAATTTTAAAAAATAAACTATATGATGAGATGGTTACCTGTGTATGGCTGCTACAGCTTCTTAGAGCCACAGGTAAGAGTTAGGTGGAAGGTGGGCACCAAAGGAAGACAGCAAAAGTTGGATGAGCAGCCCTGAAAAGGACTTGTCCTTCAGACCAAACCATTATCCCTCAAACTCTGCTTGAATAACATTTCCTAATTGCCCTTACCATCTTTTCTTGTTTTTTCTCTAACTCTGCCTCTCCATTTGTTGAATCACTGACAATCTGTAGTATGTAGGAAGGAAAGGTCTTTCCATGTTTCTTTAGTGGCTCTGGTTTTCTGCAAAGGCATTCACTAAGGCTTTAAGGAAGAGGAACAGGATGTTATGTTTATTCAGTTTTTAAATACAATGTAGATGTAATAAGTTTTAAACATAATGCCACAGGCATCTCTTGCTAAGGTGACAAGTGGGAAATAAAGTCAGCAACTCTGGGTGGAAATGAAATTCAAGAATCTCAGAGAGCATCTTAGAGGATGGTGGTCCAACCTCTCCCTTTCTGAGACTAAGAAGAAATCTTGAGTCTTAGAGATATTTAAATATAAAAGATTGTTATTTCCAATGCTGAAGGTCTCAAGGATCAACTTTTCAAAACCCATCAGAAAATACATAAATATATATAGATACTACTACCCTCAGCCACAGTGATTGGACTCTGAGGCTTTTAAATATGCTACACCAAGCAATACTTTACTATTAGTTGAAACTGTCAAATTTTCTTATGCAATGAAGGGAAATTAAATCAAAGAGGAAAGAAGAAATCTTGTTTTGTCTGCTACATATGAAAGAAGTTGGTGCTAAAAATGCTCCAGAAGAATAGTGCAGGTTACAGAAAGTACATGAAATAAAAGATTAACATTGACTCATTTATTAGAATAAGATGAAGCCCTAGAGATTATGTAGCCCTTGAGGTCTAGAGACAAAGAGACAGAGCTGGAAAGAAAACCCATTCCTTCATGAATCCAAGGCCAGAACTCTTTCCACTACATTGTATTAAAGTACAAGGCATTTTTCCTGGAATAAAATACTTATTGATTTTGAGCTAAATACAAAGGCTTTGCAATCAGAAAAGGAATTAAAAATAAAGCTTTCCAAAGGTATTGACCCCTTTTCTAAACCAGCACTGACAATAACAGATAGTTATATCAATAAGGTGAAGAGGCACCAATTTTTTAAAAAATCTGGTGTATATATCCACAAATGTTTGTGTGTCACCTTTTTTTTTCAGTAGTGGTTCTTAGAATGCTGCTTTTGTAATATCTCTGAACAACAATTCTAATTGCTGGCATTTAAACATTACTTTAGGGTTTGTAATGTATATTACAAATTATATCTCATTTTTTCCTCACAACAGTTACATTAGTTAATCTAAGGATTATTATTCCCATTTTACAGAAGAGGATACTGAGGCAGATCAATGAGGTAGTTGACTTATCCAGGTTCTGAGGGGTTTTTTTTGAGTTTAGATTTGTTCTCAGATCTTCTTTACTCTAGGTATACTCTATTCATTGTGCGGCCAAGCTCTTTCTGGCTATAAAACTCTAAAATGTATATGTAGCTGGCAACAGGATGCTTTAGGAGATGCATTCTGTCACTGCCCCAAATTAGGTGATTTTTCAAAATGCTCCCTTTTGAAAATACTATGGATCAAACACTAAAATGTACCTTCTGCCTAGCAAATAAAACTAGTAAGTGCACGATTTATTTTGTACTTCCTTTCTGTATTTATCACATGACTTTATATTATATTTGTGTATTCAACTAACAAGGTAGCAAACATTTGGTGTATTCATGCTACATGTAGGTTAGTGACTACGAGGTTTGTAGAGATTTTTAAAAGTGGAAAAGGGTCTATTTGTACAAAAATATTTATAGCTGCCCTTTTTGTGTTGGCAAAAAAATTGAAAAATGAGGGGTTGTTCCTTGCTTGGGGAATGGCTGAACAAATTGTGGTATATGATCACAATGGAATACTATTGTGTTATAAGGAATGATGAACTGCTTGGTTTCTATAAAAACTGGAAAGACCTCCATGAAATGATGCAGAGTAAAATGAGCAGAACCAAGAGAACATTGTACACAGTAACTGAAACACTGGGACGATCAAATGTGATGGACTTTGCTACTTAAAGCAATGCAATGATCCAGGACAACTCTGAGAGATTTATGAGAAAGAATGCTATCCACATCTAGAAAAAGAAATGTGGGAGAAGAAATCCAGAAGCAAACATATGACTTATCACTTGTTTATTTGGGTATATGATTTGGGGTTTTGGTTTTATAAGAATACTCACAAAAATGAATAATATGGAAATAGATTTTGAGTGACAATACTTGTATAATTCAGGGGAATTGCTTGTCAACTCTGGTAGGGGGTAGAGAAGAAGGGAGGGAGAGAACATGAATTAGGTAACCATGGAAAAATTAAAAATAAACAAAAGTAGGTTAGTGTGGTAGGATAGCCACAAAGATAGTCCTTGCTATTAAGAAGACTATATAGTCTAATACAGAAGATATGACACATGCACATAAATATATTAGAATGTTATAGGGACAAAGGATTCCTAATTCTTAGTACCAACCTTGCATATGCCTTAACTAGAGGTTTTTTCGACTAGAGATGGGAGAATGTAGATTAAATGCTTTAGGAATATATGGGGAGAGAGCATTTTAGTCTGAAGACAAGAGTATAGGAAAAGACAGAGATTATGAAAGATTTCATAAAAGAGTAAGTTCAGTGGCTCAATGGATTGAAAGCCAGACCTAGAGATGAGAGGTCTGGGTTAAAATCTTCCCCAAAGCACTTCCTAGCTCTGTGACCCTGGGCAAGTCAATTAACTCCAATTGTCTAGCCCTTACAGTTCTTCTGCTTTGGAATAGATTCTCAGTATCAATATTAAGATAAAAGGTAAGGGTTTAAAAAAAAAGAAAAAGAAAAAATTCATAAAAGAGGTATTTTCTTGAACTAAGCTATCTATTATTATTTTTATAAGCATTTACTATTGCTGTTTCCCAGTATCCCCTCATGGAACACTTTTTTAAATGAAAAAGAAAATCTCAGTACAAATATGCATAATCCAGCAAAACAGATTCAGCTTTGGCCATGTTAAAAAATATACATCTCATTCTACAATTTAAGTCCACCAACTCTCTAGCAAGAAGTAGGTGGCCTGTTTTATATTCAGTCTTCTAGACTCTTGGTTTGTCATTACATTGCTTAGAGTTCTGAAGTATTTCAGATTTCATTTCTCTATGTTATCATTATGTAAATGGTTCTAGTTCTGCTCATTTGTATTTGTCCATAGATGTCTTTCCAGCTTCTTCTGAGACTGTACAATTATTTCTTATGAGACAATAATATTCATTACATTCATAGGCCACGATTTCCGTAGTCATTCCCCAATAAGTGAACATCCCTCCATTTCCATTTGGGGATTACTAATTATGAAAGGAGCAGCTATAAATATTTTTGTACATATAGCCCTTTTTGTTCTTGTGTGGTATGAGCTTAGAAGTGGTATAACTACGGCAATAGGTATGCATAATTTGGTAACTTTGCAGGGCGAGGGAGCTGAGTTCCAAACTGCTTTACAAAACAGTTGGACCAACTCACAACTATCTTTTTCTTCTTTTATCATCTTTGTCCATCTAATAGGTGTGAAGAAGAACCTCGAAGTTGCTTTGATTTTATATTCTTCAATTACTAGTTATTTGGAGTATTTCAATATAGTGTTTCATAGATTTGAAAGAAAATGATCTCAAAAAGTAGAGATGGGATTGTATTATATTCTCCTGCTAAACTGTAATCAGAGATAGTCTAAAGTTTGTATTGCCTGTTTTCTCTAGGGGAGGCAATAGGCTTCCCACTCAGACCTCACAAAGCACTTTATTTTGAAATTCCTTAATGTATTGATTATGTAGTATTTTGTATTAAAGCTCTCTGAACTGACATCTGATCCTCTGGTCAGTCAGTCAGACAATCAACAAGTATTTATTGGGTGGTTACAATGTTCCAGGAACTGTGCTCAGCCCTGGGATTTACAAAAAAAGGCAAAAATACAATATTGTCTTCAAAGAGATTGTTAGGTCATTCTAGATTGTTAGGTCCATGAGGTCAAGGATTATTATTTCTCAACTTTTTCTTTCCTCAATTGCCTACCATTGTATTCTGCATACAGTGGGTACTTAATAATGTTTTTCAAATTGAATTGAGTTATGCATAGCCTGAATTTTAAGTCGAGAAAAAGTAAGAAAACAACGGCAATCTTCTTGTTTAAAGATCTGGATGTCACCTACAGCAGCAAATACTTGGATCATTTAAATACATTTTTTCTAGAAATTTTCATTTTAAGCCAAATAACATTTTCAGAATCCTTGAGTAATTTCCTTCTTCTTTTTTTTTCCACCAGAAGAATCATGATTAAAAACAAGCAAGTTGACATTATGCAAATTTTTTTAAAAAACAGGATGTCTAGAGCACAAGTAAAACACTTTCACAATGTCTTGAACAGTCAATTATATGCACAAAACTTGCACTTTTTTTTAAAAGGGTTTAATAACAGAAAAGTTCTAAATTGCATTTGAATATCCTTGAATGGAAAAATGATGAGGTAGAGGCAGAGGAGGCAAAAGGGAGATTTTGTTATCTTTTGTTTTGTTTCAAATTGTTTATTGTTCAGCTGTGTCCAACTCTCTGTGACTCTGTGGACTTTTCGGGTCCTTGGGGTTTTCTTGGCAAAGATACTAGAATGTTTTGTCATTCCCTCCTCCAGTGTTTTCTCTGTTTTCTCCAGGCCAATAGGGATTACATGACTTGCCTAGGGTCAGGCAACTAGCAAGTGTCTCAATCAGAATTTGAACTCAGGTCTTTCCTACTCCAGGCCTAGCACTCTATCCACTGAGTCATTTAGAACTCTGATCCTATTAGCATATGGAGTGTAATTACCCTTAAATAGAACAAAGGAGAATAATAAATATGAAAAGAACAAGAAGTACATCTTTATCTTAAGATACAGATTTGTATCTCTGAGGAAGTTTGTTAAAGTCACCCTTTATGCAAGAGTTTAGAGGTCAATTCTTGCCTTGCCTAGGCTTGAACAGTCTCAGCCATATGTTAGTGCTTCACTAAGATAAGTCAACTGGAAAAAACCCTCAGTAGAGTGTAAGAACCTCATTATATGACCTATATCTGGTGTGTCTATAAAATGATATAAAAGCCCATTTTTTTAAATTTATAGCAGCTCTTTTTGTGGTGGCAGAGAATTGGAAATTGAGGACATGTCCATCATTTGGGGAATAGCTGAATAAATTGTAGTATATGTTAGTGATGGAATACTATTGTGTTATAAGAAATGATAAACAGGATGCTTTCAGAAAAAGCTGGGAAGATCTACATGACGTGATGCAGAGCAAAATAAGCAGAACTGGGAAAACACTGTACACAGTCATAGCAATATTGTGCAATGATCAATTGCGAAAGACTTATCTTCTCTCAGAATACAACGATCTGGAACAATTCTGAAGGACTGATGACAAAGAATGCTCTCCACCTCCAGTGGAAGAATTGTCGGAGTCAGATGCAGATCAAAGCAGACTATTTTTCACATTAGTTTATTTATAGTTTTATTTGAGGGGGCTGATTTTATATGAGTATTCTCTTATAACAGTGACCAATATGGAAGTATGTTTTACATGATAATACACATATAACCCAGATCAAATTACTTACCATCTTGGGGGGCAGGGGAGAGAGTCAATTTGGATCTTATAATTTCAGAAATTATATGTTGAAAATTATTATTACATGTAATTGGGAAGATAAAATATCTTTGATTTTTTTAAAAAGTATTTTCATGTATGTCTTAGAGAAATTGTCATTCTCTTGTACTTACTGAGTTGGACATGTTCCTATGTCCTAAGGTAGAATTTTTGAATGACTAGATTTCCCAATGCGTTGTTAGGCAAACTTCATTAATATGCTATAATTTAAGGCACATTAGTGACAATAAGAAACAATGGTTCTTTTTCCCTTAGTCAGGTTCTGAAGATGATATGATTAAAACGAAACTAGATTATGATAATGGTCTGCATTACAAAGTGGAAAATCTGGCCACTTTTAGGGATTTAGGATCTGTGAGGAATATTTGAGAATTATTTTTTCCCTCCACATTGAAAGAAAGATATTATTGAGCATATAATAATAGTTCGTGCTTATATGGAACTTAAAAATTGATAAAATATTTTTTCTTTACATCAATTCTGAGAGATAATACACATAAAACTATTCCTATTTTATGTGTAAGCTATATATGGGGAGGTTGGTCTCCACTTGTAATATTTAGGGGACAGACTTCTCTTTAGAGGGGACAACTAGATGGCACAGTGGATAGAGAGACAGTCCTGAAGTCATGAAGAATTCTCTTCACTTTAGCTTTATGACCCTGGACAAGTCACTTAACCCTGTTTGCCTCCGTTTAGCTATAAAATGAGCTAGAGAAGGAAATGGCAAACCACCCCAATATCTTTGCCAAGAAGACCTCAACTGGGGACAGGAAGAGTTGGACATGACTGAAACAACTGAACAGCATCCCTTTAGAGAGTGGCCTACCAATAATCAAGACAAGGGAGAGGTGGCAAGCAGGAATAGAGTGTAAAGAATTTAAGAAAAGATTTCTTGTAGCATGTTGTTTAGTCAGTGCATAGTGAGGGTAGATCTCCCTTCCCCAAGTTTGACTTGCTTTTGCCTTAGTGTTTATCTCTTCTACACCTCTGTGAGATTATTCTTTCCATGCTTAATGCTCTCTTGTTTATGGAAACTTGCACTTGCCCAACAGGGTATTATTTCATTATGCCTCCATTGTTTTAGGGACTTCCAAATGGAGATAATGTCTAACTTTTTCTTGCCTGGTGCCTCAGCCTTGCTGAAGTAGGAATGTGCCTATTTTTCCTCTACAAAGGTCCAATCTCTCCCCAAGTCTCTATCTACACCAGTATTAATCCTACAAGACAATGATTTTTGTGATCGTTATTGTTGTTTAGTAGTTTAGTCACGTCCAAACTCTTTGTAACCCTACAGACTGACCATGGGGTTTCCTTGGCAAAGATACTGGAGTGGTCTGCCCTTTCCTTCTACAGTAGGTCACCTTTTGTCAGAACTCTTCACTGTGGGCTGTCTATCTTGGATAACCCTCCATGACATAGCTCATAGTTTCATTGGAGCTATACAAGCCTCTTCACCAAAAGAAAGCAGCAACGGAGGAGGAGAGACAATGATTTAGGAGCCACCAAATGTGCTTCTCTATAATAGGAAGAGAATAAAAAGATAACAATGAAAGGGCAATGAGCAATGGGAGCTTGGTGGGGGCAGGGAGGGATGCAGAACAGTTCCTTTGGAAAAGAAAAGCCAAGGGCTTTTCCATTGGCCTCCACTAGAATCAGTTTCTCCTTCTAAAGCCAGCCTTCTCCCTTTGGGAAAAGAGATCATCCACTTGTTCAATGGAGACAAGAGCTTTGAGCTAATCCCTCTTTAACAAGGCTTCCTTTGACTGTTCTGTAATCTCACTATAAAGGCCCCATGAGTTCTCAATTGGAAGGAGGGGAAAACTATTCCTCAACAGCCACTTCTCATTGTCTGCAATCGTAGCTTATTGGGTTATAGAGAATGGAGTAAGGAAGCCTGCCCAGAGATGGGCTACCTGAGCCAGACCCTGCTCATCTGACTTCCTCATGAGTGATGGGGAAGAATGATGGTTGTTCATTCCAGTTTCTAGTAATCTTCAATCAGAAGCCTCCAAAAACATAGTCTCAGGAATCCAGATTCCCAAGATGACATCAACCAACAAGCTCTGGAATAGAATCTATTTGAGTTTCTCATACCCATGGTAGTGCCAGGCTACATTCATATGAAGAAAATCTAACTTCTCCACTAATGTCCTGCTCCCACCTTATCCTAACCTTGTATCAAGAATTCTTGGTTTTAAGAGGCTGTGTCAGTAAAGCAACTGCTCCAGAAGGTCTGATGAAGCCAGAAAGGCTTTGAGTATGAGAAAGGTATTAGACCCTATGTTTATATACTGAGCACCAATTAGATTCAATTTGGAAAAGCTCATCATCAGGGCAGTTACAAGGCAGTATATTTTTAAAATGAATTTTCAGGTCCCAACAATATTAAAAAAACAACTATAGGATAAAGGATGGGGGGAGGGGCAGGGAGTAGGATTTGCAAGTTGTAAGACTTTCAAATCCTTGAAATATTAAATTTTAGATAAGAAACTGAGGCAAAGAATAGTTAAGCAATTTATCTGGGGTCATACCATTATATGAGGTGGTACTGGAAAAAGTCCAGACATTCTAGAGCAGTGATGGGCAAACTACAGCCTGCGGGCCAGATGCGGCCCCCTAAAATGTTCTATCTGGTCTCCTGACATTATTCCTAATCTGATGAATACAATGAGTAGGATACAGTACAATGAAACTTCAAAAGAGTTGCCTTAGAAACAGACTGACAGAAGAGCATTTCCTTTCCTTTGGCCCCCTCTTTAAAAAGTTTGCCCATCGCTGGTCTAGAGACATGGATTAGGAGTTAAGGAGCAGTAACTAGCTTGGGATGAAGACTCACCCCTCATACAAAACAGAGGTGTTCTGATGGATATTTGGGAAGTAGCACTAAATACTTAGTTTAATGTGACTTTGCTCATCCATAGCTTCTTCCCACTGTCCTTTCCTTTTCTTCTCCAGTTCCCCGTTACTGCCTATATGGTATTGTGGAAAAAGAACTGTTTTTTGGAGGCAGAATATCTTAATTTGAATCCTGACTGCCAGAAATTTAGTTGTATTGTTTAACCTCTATAGCCCTTTAGTACCCTATCTATAGTAAAGGAATTAGACTAGATTTTGAAGGTTCCTTCCAGCCCTGTGATCCTAAGTATCAATTTAGATCTCCTGACCTCAAACTTGTGTTCTTTCAGGTGTACCTTATTGCCTCAAATATTTTTTTATATATATTTTTCAACCCTTAACTTCTGTGTATTAGTTCCTTGGTGGAAGAGTGGTAAGGGTAGGCAATGGGGGTCAAGTGACTTGCCCAGGGTCACACATCTGGGAAGTGGCTGAGGCTGGGTTTGAACCTAGGACCTCCCGTCTCTAGGCCTGGCTCTCAATCCACTGAGCTACCCAGCTGCCCCCAGGGGGCAAATATTTTAAACATGGCCATATCCTCAGAAGTCTAAGCTTTTCTGCCTCAAACTGTAAATGCCTCCACCATGAGAATAGCTAGATGATTGGTGAATTCTTGTCTGAAGCTACCATATCTCAGAGGTCTCAGCCAACTGTTCACTTCCTTCCATCCTTGCTCCCATGAAAGTACTCTTCTCCCCA
Source organism: Gracilinanus agilis (assembly GCF_016433145.1). Classification (NCBI taxonomy): domain Eukaryota; kingdom Metazoa; phylum Chordata; class Mammalia; order Didelphimorphia; family Didelphidae; genus Gracilinanus; species Gracilinanus agilis. Next base: position 466,287,005 of record NC_058131.1, on the reverse strand, counting down.
GGAAGACTGTGAAGCTCAATGAGTATGAAGTGCTTTGCAAACCTTTAAGTAATATATAAATAGTAGTAGTAGTAGTAGTAGTAGTAGTAGTAGTAATGGTATTAATAGTAGTGGTGGTGGTGGTGGTGGTGATGGTGGTGGTGATGGTGATGGTAGTAGTAGTAGTACTACTACTAGTACTAGTAGTAGTGGTAGTAAGTAGTAGTAATATCCTATATACCAGTGATGGCAAACCTTTTAGAGACAGAGTACTGGGCCCCACCCCCAAACCATCCTTGACCAAGTGCTGTGCCTGCCCCTCCCCCCACCACATGATAAGCATGCTCTGCCCCCCCCCCCCTTTACAGCACACAGGGAAGGGAGAAAGCTCTCCCATTGGGTTGTTGGGCAGAGGGGTGAGTGATGCGAAAAAATGTCAAGCATGGTGGAGAGGGGGAGGGAAGTAGCTCCACTGGAGTCCCTCTGTCTTTCTAGTAACAAACAGTCAAGTGCCCACATAGAGAGCTCAGTGTGCCATCTTTGGCACCCATGCCATAGATTCACCATGCTATATACTGTCACCAGACCTCCAGGCAGGTGATGACTTCATTCTCTAAGCCTTGATCACTCCCACTGAGCTCATACAATGTTTATAGTATAATACAGAAATGTGCTAGCAAATGTTTGGCAACAAATCTTTAGGGGGTGAAAGTATGTACACATTTTAAAATGTAGTCTGAAATAAATAACAAAATATTTTACCTATTTAAATTACTCCCTAATAAAAAGCAAAGTGGCCAAATTGAGCTCTTTTATGACCTTTTTTGTTAATACACATAGCACCTACATCACCTTCCCTTCTCATACTTAGGACCACCAGATAAGCTACCCCAGGTTCAGGGTGTTTGGAGTCCATAGCTACTCAAAACCCTATCACAAGAGCCCCCCACCAGTGTATTTATATTTATTAGCAAGTCAGAAGACATAATCAGTATTTTTAAGGCATTTAATGAAACATCATAAAAAAAGAAATGTAGGAATAGAATATATTCTCCATGAATTTCCCCCAAATACACTATCAATAGAAACATTAGCCACCTATAGGAAACATACAGAGAGAGTTTATACATGTAGGGAATTTGTGTGACAAGGGCACATTCATGAATTGGTACCTCATGCCTCCAGATGCTATCAGTGCCAATATATGAGGGTAATATCAACATTCTCCTCCCACTGGCCCTTCTCCCAAGTGTTTTTCAGCTGAACTGAACTTTCTGCCAGGCATGTAGCCAATTCTTACTGAGGATGTGAGTATGGCATACAATTTTTGCCAATTCTCTGCTACTGTCATGGTATTAGGTATCACTCTACTAGGTACATGATTATAGAGCTTATTCTAATTTCTCAGCTTCTGATTTCAATTGGGACCTTAGCTATGATGTTCTTTCTCCCCCATAAAGAAAGAAATAGGTTCTGCCATCTCCCTTACAGTTTAAATCCCAAAGGCATGTTGTTCAGTTGTGCTTCATGATCCCACTTGGAATTTTCATGGCAAAGGTACAGGAGTGATGTGCTCTTTCCTTCTCCAGCTCATTCTATAGATAAGAAAACTGAGTCAAACAGAGTTATGTGACTTGCCCAGAGTCACAAAGGCAGGATTTAACTCAGATCTTCCCAACTCCAGGCTGGGTATTCTATCTACTGCACCTTCTAGCTGCTCCAAAGGCTTAAGCTTTAACTATTTTAATTTACATACCCAAAATGAAATTAGAGAAAAATGTTCAGAATATTAAAAAAAAAAGGTCAAGCTTTTTTTTCTCGCTAGAAAGAGGCTCTGTCAATTCATAAATCCTTAGCTATGTGAAACTCTTTTCTCCAGAAAAGGCTCTGCCTCCAGTAGCCAAGTTATTTTCAAACAGAACAGCCAGTCAACCAGGCAAAGACTTCCAAGGAAGTTTTTCTCAATCCTTCCAGGTGTTTCAAGCTCTCTCCACCTCCAATTGTCATCCATTTACTTACTTACATACATGTTGTATTCCCCAATAAAATACCAGCTTCCTGAGAACTATTATGTTTTTGTCTTTGTATATCCAGCACCTAATATAGTGCCTTGCGCAGAGTAGGCACTTAATAAATGTTTATTGAATGGAATTGAATTCTTCTACATTTTAGTAAGCTTGCATTCCTTCTTTTTCTCTCCCCCTATTTGGAGTCAGAAGTTTCAAATCTCAACTCTGCTACTACTACCTGTGTAATCTTTAGATCGTCCACTAAAATAGTCTAGGTTTTTATTTCATCATTTACAAAATGGAAGGATTAAAGTAGATCAGAAGTTCTCAAGCATTTTGGTTTTGAATTCTTAAAATTCAATGAAGATCTTCCCCCAAGAGATTTTGATTTATATGGGTTATATCTATCAATATTTACTGTATTAGAAGTTAAAATATCTTAGTTTCCTTCTAAATACTTAGTATTCTGTTTAGATTTGGCATCAAGAATCCCCTAAAAGGGGCTCAAAAACTCCCAGGGATCCTTGGGCCACATTTTGAGAGTCACTGTACTAAATAGTTTCTGAGGCCTCTTCTAGCTTGAAATTTAAGGTAATTTGTGTTTCAAGAATAATATCAATTAATAAAGCACTGCCCCCTCTCATATCACATAATACATGCTTGAACATGAACTTAAAAGTTAGTTTCTTAGCTTTCAAAAAATTCAATCTCCCCTCCCCCCCCCAGTCCTAGTTTTGTTTTTGTTTTTTTTTGAGACTGGATCTCCCTATTTCACCCAGGCTAGAATGGCAGTAGCCACTCTTACCCTATCCCACAGGCAGGGGAGATTTGACCCATTTTGTTTTCAACCTGGGCTGGTCTGCCCCGACTTAGACAACCTATTGATCCTCTGTTCTCAAGGGCTAACCATTACAGACCCCATAACCACATACCCCACTGTAGTTCAGAACTCCTCATTCAGTTTGTGATCCACTAGCTTCAGACTCCCCAATAGTAGGGATTACATGCACATACTGCCATGCCTGGTTTGTCAATTATAAATCAGATAATGTTAGATTTAGAATATATCATCTAGTTCAAACCTCTAATAATTTGCATGTAGAAACCAAAGATCACAAACCAAAAATCAAAGAAGTAAAATGACTTGCTCAAGGTTATATAGCTAACTGATGAGAGAGCCAAGGCTAGAGCCTAGGGTTTCTGATTCCAAATCTATGTTCTTTCTGTTTCCTCTCTTTTAATTTATATGGAACTTGTTTACAAACTTCTTATCTTGGTAAAAGAAGGGGATGGTATGGATGACTGGAACAGTATATTAATCAAAGCTGGAATCAAATGGACTAATGTGCCTGTCTCTTCACTGGTATCTAAGACAACGATTGCATTTTGAGAAATCCTGTAAAAAACCTCACTAATTTGTACTCTACTAAATGGTAACTGGCCTAGTGACAGGGAAACAAGAGGACAGTCTCTAGATTGGGAAAGAGGCAATTAATCTGACCTAATTTAGCTACTAACACTAGAAAAGGACCGATGAATCCTAGTTGAGTAAAACCTTTGGGATTTGTGAGGGCAGCCTGGCAGTTCTGAAGTATATATTAAGAGAATTATGATTCATCAATACCAGGTTTGAGAATATGGTAGGAAGGGAGATAGCCAAGTACTGGGAATACTGTGTCAGATTTAGAAGGGCAGATCACAAGCAAAATCAGTTAACCTAAATCTGAGTATTAGAGCAAAGAAGAGGCCTAGAAGAGGTTATTAAATTCAGATGAAAAAGAAAAACTGGAATACACAGTAGCCAGGGTCAAATCAAGATGGAAACTAAGAGAATGGGTCATTCTTGAGATTAGTTGTACAGCACCAGGGTTGAGGAATTTGGGCACTGCCTTTGGCAGATGGTACTGGCAAAGCTAGGTACAACAGTGGATAGAGCACTGGGCCTGGAATCAGGAAGACTTAAGTTTAGATCTTACCTCAGACACTTGTTAGCTGTGTGACCCTAGGCAACAACCCTGTTTGCCTCAGTTTTCTCATCTGTAAAATGAGCTGGAGAAGGAAATGGCAAATTACTCCAGTATCTTTGCCAAGAAAACTCCAAAAGGGGTCATAAAGGGTCACACACAACTGAAAAATGCCTAAATAACAGTAACTGGTAAGGTCACTGGCCAGCATTGAAAGAGAAAAGCTTAAGCAGGCTAGAAAGGTAGAGAACCACCATCAGTAGGGGCAAAAGGTGGGAGAAGCATTACACCATATTCTAGTAACTATCAGCTATTCCAGATGTGACAAGCAATGGACTTCTTTACTAACATTATAAAGAATAGGGTCTAGAAGTCTAGAACAATGTCCTCATCAAATCCTGGTAAATATTAACCAAGGCAAATGTTTCCTGAGGGGCAGGAAACAACATCCTGCTAAAGAGAAATATTTTCATCTATTTAACACCATATTATTTATATACACAGCATAAATGTGATTCAATTAAAACTCTACTCATTTTTCTTTTCTTAATGTTCATAGGAGTGATTATTGAATTATCTTATGATAGTATCATTACAAACTTGTGCTGACAATACATGTTTATATTTTAGTATTCCAAATGAATTTATAATAGGACTATTTATATACTATATAACATATGATCAAACATTAAAATTAATAGTGTTTTTTTAAACCTCTTACCTTTTGTCTTAGAATTAATACTAAGTATTGATTCCAAGGTAGAGGAGTGATAAGGGCTAAACAATTGGATTAACTTGTCTTGCCCAGTGTCACATAGCTAGGAAGTATCTGAGGCTAGATTTGAATGCAGGGTCTCCCGTCTCTAGGCCTGGTCTCTATCTACTAAGCCACATACCTACCCCTAAAATTAATAGATTTTCGAAGACAATCCTAAAATACAACTTAGCTTAAACCAAATCCTTAACAACTCAACAGAAGGCCATTTATATAGCTGAACTCATCTGTGTACCAAACAGTCCAGAATATTCAAGGCTTTGAAATTCAAAGATCATTCCCATTATAAAATGTAATATATTATTCTTCACTCAAGATTGTTACACAATACCACAATGAAATGTCTATAGTAATGGAAAAGCAATATTTTAATTAAGAAATTATAATCAGATTATTTACTCTATGGAAAATTAGGGACCTTAAGCCTGCTATTATTTTCATTTAGTGGACCTACATTGGCATTTGTCTTTCGATAGGCTGACTGGTTAGCAAACATGATTTGGCACATCAAGGGCAATTCCGCCCCCCCCCAAATATAACAGAATAAAGTCATATGAGACTCTTAATTAGGCTTTTCCTATTTAGTTATTAGTGATTCTAAAATAAAAATTTCAAAATATTTTCAGATATTGAGATATGAGGTCAGCTGGGTAGCTCAGTGGATTGAGAGTCAGGCCTAGAGACAGGAGGTCCTAGGTTCAAATCCAGCCTCAGGTACTTCCCAGCTGTGTGACCCTGGGCAAGTCACCTGACCTCCACTGCCCACCCTTACCACTCTTCCACCAAGGAGCCAATACACAAAAGTTAAGAGTTTAAAAAAAAAACAACAAATATTGAAATACAGCTGAGTGCTTTTGTCAAAATTGTTTAACTTAACCATCTGAATTGAAGGTCAAATCTAATCAAATCATTTAAAAAACAAAAAAGTATGACAATTTAGTTTTGACTGAAATAAGATAATATCTACACATGCTCTGATTTAAGGGAAGGGTAAATATACTGATAATCTAAGCACTGGATCCGAATTTGCCAGTCCTGTATTACACATTTATTTATATACATTCCTTAAGGTCAATGAGCATGAACAGCTTTATAGCTTGTTTTCTAAAAAAAAAAAAAAAAGTCACAGCTATACTAGCAGTGTAATATTAGGCTTATTTCTCCATATTCCTATCAACATTTAATTTAATCATTTTAATCTGTCTGGTTCTCAGTTAACATATATTACTAGGACCATATTTTTGCCAGATTGGTTTATCTATAGCTAGGACCATACTTTTTCCAAAACAGGTCTTTCTAGCTTGGTCATAACCAGTAGAAGTTTCATTCCAAGGTAAAGCAGAAAGTGTCCTGAACATGATCCAGGGCATTGGTGGGTGAGTCACTTCTCTCTAAAAAAAAAAATGCCTTAAACCTAATAGCTATTCAATTAATGCTTGTAAGTTAAATCAATCAGATTGAATTTATGAAGAGCACTAGTTAGTAACATTATTAGCCAAAAATTTGTGTTGCTGTCAAGTTTATTTATTCTCTTTTCTATATTAATACTTTTATTAGGGGAAATTATCTATCAGATGACTGAAATAGACGAAAAGGATAGTTTCACATTCAGTGTAGGCTCATAATGTCAAATGTGAATTGAATTGAGTTGTTAAATTGAATAGGGGTGGGGAAGAAGATGATGGAATGAGATATTTAGGCTGACTGATACTCATTGGTACTATTTAAAGGTATGGATTTTAGTCCGTGCCTTACTGTATTCTTGCATTATGGGTCAAGCTGTCAAAAATATTATTTCAGGAACAGATAAGTCATAAGAATTTCTCTTCTATTTAAAGTAATATATATTATTTTTTCCCAAGGATTGAGACTCTCCTTGAAATGCTTCATCTCGTTTCCCTGAGCACATTCTGTCCATTATAAAGACAGTTATACATTTTGAATGAAGGGCATTCATTTTCCCAGCTAGTAGGCCAAAGAATTGACCTCAATTACATGAAAAAACAATTTTTAATATTCATTTTTTAAAGTTTGTGCCAAATTCTCACCCTACATCCCCTTATCCCTGCTCCCTGAGAGAACATGCAATCTGATATAGATTTTATATTTTTTACATAGTTTTACATCTTTCCATAGTAGTCCTTTTGTGAAAGAGAACTCAAACAAACAAAAGAAAAATGAAGAAATAAATTGAAATATAGTCTCAGTCTGTATTCAGACTCTATCTTTCTCTAAAGGCAGTTAGCATTTTTCATCATGAGTCCTTGAGAATTTTCTTGGATCTCTGTATTACTATAAATTCACAAATGCTCATTATGTAACATTGCTCTTATGGTGTACAGTGTTTTCTTGGTTCTGCTCATTTTGCTTTGTATCATTTCATATAGATTTTTCCAGGCTTTTCTTAAATCATCTGTTTTAAATTAAATCTCATCATTTCTTATAGCACAGTTACATTACATTACATTTTGTACAATACAATTGTATACCACAACTTGTTTAGCCATTCTCCAGTTGACAGACATCTCCTCAGTTTCCACCAAAAAAAATATAAAATATTTTTGTACAAACAAGTCTTTTCCTCTTTGTAAAAAAAATTTCTTTGGGATACAGACCAAGTAGTGGTATTGCTGGCTATGTGCTGAATATGCAAATTTTTTAATCCCTTTGGGCATAGTTCCAAATCACTCTCCAGAATAGTTGAATCAGTTCACAACTCCACCAGCAGTGCAAAGAATGGACTTTTTGAGCTTTATGAAGTAACACTGCTATCAAGACCACACTATTTACATCCTATTATTTTGTGTTAAATGCCACATATTGGTGGACATAATTAAGTATGGTATAATTATTTCTATGTAAGTTTCTCTGAAGAGCTCAAGGAGGTTTACTAGTTGAATAAAAGTTTTATTTTCTTCATGGGTAGAAGATTATTTCAATGGCTCTATGATCTCCATGATAACAACATTCTGTCCATTGGCATACAGATTACAACCCAGTGATTTCTCATCTTGTGCTTTTCTTACAAATAGCGTTCTATAGATACTGCTCAGAGGATTCACCTCTAGGGCTTTCTCCATTTCACTGGCAATTGATCTGCCCTTGCTATTGGAATGAATTGACCCACTTATATTCGTGATGAGACATTTTCATAGCTAAGATCCTTTATACATATTCACATACAGGTAAATTGGAGATCATTTCAGAGGGAAAGTCCTGGGTAAGGGAGAACACGCGAGAAACCAAGAAAGGCCCGTTGAAGAAAGTAGTACAACCCCTGTCTCAAAATCTATTGGTGTGGAACTCTCCTTATTGACAGAGATGAGTGCTCTATCCTGCAAAAGGGGTTGGGCAGAGTTACTGAGAAGTGAGAAAGCTTCAGTTCTCATTCTATCCCATTGGAACTCTTCAGGGCAAGTCTCCTTTGGGGCCTCATTAAGCATCAAGTCATTTCTTGCATTTCTGACTTCAAGTTTCAAGAAAGAAGATGGAAGCCAATTCTACTTCAGGTTACTAAAGAAAAAGACTCTGAGAAACATGAGAGGCACTGGTAGTCTCCATCATATTCATTTATCCAGTCTGTTACTCTAAAAACATCAGGGAGTTTCCCCTTCACTGTGATCTGGGACTCTTTTTCCAGTTGAGTTAAGTTGTTGTTCAGATGTGTCTGATTCTTTGTGACCCCATTTGGGGTTTTCTTGGCAAATAGACTGGAACAGTTTGCCATTTCTTTCTCCAGCTCATTTTGCAGATGACGAAACTGAGGCAAATAGGATTAAGTGACTTGCCCAGAGTCACACAGCTAGTGTCTAAGGCTCAATTTGAACTCAGGAACCCTGCACCACCTAGCTGCCTGATCTGAGTTATTTCTCTTCCTCACTGTATTATCTGGTAGATATTCTCCTATATATACCTTTTCTGATTTATGTTTTGCTATAATTTGGACAAATGAGTTTCTTTGATATTCTTTATATGTGTACATTATAGAACTGATCTTTGGTGGGGAAAGGATCAAGCCTTGGATATAGAGCTTAGAGTACTTACTCCCCCCAGGAATTAAAGTCTCTCTTGAAGAATGGCGACAGGAGAAGAAGGCTAGAGATGTCTTTTCTTACTTTCCTTTGAGCCACATTATCACAGACAGACAGACAGACAGACACACACACACACACACACACACACACAGAGGCTCTTCTTTCTACATATAAGTCTTGAAGGAAACTAGGAAAACCAGGAGACAAAGTTGAAAAGGAGGAGCATTCCAGGCATGGGAGGTAGTCACTGAAAAAGGAATGAAGTTGGCAGATTTTGGTGTCCTATATGAAGAACAGCAAAGAAGACCAGTGTTGCTGTAGAGGAGAGCAAGAAAGGTAAGGAGGAGCCAAGTTATAAAAAGCTCTAAAAGTCCAACAGATTTTGTATTTGATCCTGAGGTAATAGGGAGACACTGGAATTTATTGAATAGAGACTAGAGATGTGCTATGCATTGTCATACCTGTGTTTTAGAAAAATTACTTTGCCAACTGAGCAATGGGTGGATTGAGTAAGAGTGATTTATGGCAAAAAGACCAACCAAAAAACTATTGCAATAATACAGATGATAAGGGCCTACACCAGGACAGTGACAGTGTCAAAGGAAAGAAAGGGATGAACATCAAACAGGTTAAAAAGACAGAAATGATAGAAGTTTGAAACAGATTTGATATTAGTGGTGAATGCCAGTAAAAAGAAGAAGACGATCCCTAGCTTTTGAGGCTGGGTTACTGGCAGGATGATGGTGTTTTTGAAAGTGATTAAAGAGAAAACATTTTGGAGCAAAGACAGTAAGTTCTGTTTTGGAAATGTTGAGTTTTAAGATGCCTTGTGGGACATCCAGTTGAAGATGTCTAATAGGCAATTAGAGATATGAGACCAGAGGTCAGCAGAGAGATTAATCTCTTAAATAGCCTTGTCTCATTCTTTCTTGACTCCTCTTCAGCACACTGTTAACTACCTTCTCTTTCTAAATATTCTCTTCTCTCTTGGTTTTCCTAAGGATCTACTTCTCCCAATCTGATTGTTAATCTCCTTTGTTGGATCTTTATCCATGTCACACCCAAGGCGTTAAAATGTAGCACCTACCTGAGGATAAATTCAAATGATATTTGTAAAAAGTTTTTTTTAAACCCTTACCTTCCATCTTAGAATCAATACTATGGATTGGTTCTAAGGCAGAAGAGTGGTAAGGACTAGGCAATGGAGGTTAAGTGACTTGCCCAGGGTCACACAGCTAGAAAGTGTCCAAGGCCAGAGTTGAACCTAGGATCTCCCCTGTCTCTCAATCCACTGAGCCACCCAGCTGCCCCATTATAAAGTGTTTTGCCATATAAATACTGGCTATTGTCACTATTATTGTTATTATCATTATTGGGATGGTCAAATGAAATATTGTATATGGAAGCACTTATGACTATAAGTCACTATATAATCATGATTTATTGTTATTAGTTTCAACTCTGCCACTATCTATGAAACCTCAGGCAATTTGATTACCCTCTTTGTGCCTTAGTTGCCTTTTAAGTAAGATAAGGATAATATCTTTTGTTGCTTTGCTGTTATAAGAACTTGATAAAATATAGACTTAAAAAGCCCTAAAAGTTAAAAGCATTATAAATCTAGAATGTTCTTGCTAAAAACTGAACTGAAAGGCATCTCTCACTAATCAGTATATTTCCCAGACTTAAAAGCAATTTGGCTCAGAATCAGTTACTTAGAATGACTTTTTTCAGACTATTGAGAAAAAGGAGAAAAAGTCAGTGTTGCCAAGGACCTTTCAATTCCCTGAGATGGATTAGATTCCTACTATGGGCCAGCCACTATGATAAGCATTGGGAAGAAAGGATAGCAATCTAAGTACCTTAGTCCTAAGTTTTTGCATTTTTTCTAATCCACCTGCCAGCAATTGATTACTAGTTTTATTACATTTAAAAATATATATCCTTGAAGAGGAAGAACATGAATCATGTAACCATGGAAAAAATTCTTAAATAAATAAATAAATAAATGTGTGTATGTATACATACATATATATGTGTATATGTATATATATCTCCTTTGAAACAAGCATCATATTACAAGGAAAGCTGGATAGAAATGCAAACAAATTCTACTCTGTTCTTAGATCTAGAAGACCTCACTATCACTTCTGCCCCTCTTATTCTTCTAAGTACTGAATTCATGTCTGAGGCTTGGGTTTCTTGGAAAATATCCAAATTTCCCCAACTCAGATGACAATTTCATCACTTTATTTATGTGTACGTTTATACTGTCCCTCCAAACTAGAATGTCTAGAATTCCATTATACCTCTGCCTTCCAAAATTTCCCTCAGGTCTATCTGTTCAATCTTTGTCCATCATTCAGGGCTCAGATCAAATGGATCAAATGGTACCTCCTCTAAAGAAACTTACCAACTCTTCCTAGCCATAAATACTCTCTTTCAGATCATAGATAAAAAGACTTGTACAAAAAAATAAACAAGGGTATGTCCTTCAATTGGGGAATGGCTGAACAAATTGTGGTATATGTTGGTGATGGAATACTATTGTGCTCAAAGAAATAAAGAACTGGAGGAATTCCATGTGAACTGGAATGACCTCTAGGAAGTGATGCAGAGTGAAAGGAGCAGAGCCAGAAGAACATTGTACACAGAGACTGATACACTGTGGTAAAATCGAATGTAATGGACTTCTGTACTGGCAGCAATGCAATGACCCAGGACAATTCTGAAGGATTTATGGAAAAAAACGCTACCCATATTCAGAAGAAGAACTGCAGGAGTGGAAACACAGAAGAAAAACAACCACTTGAACACATGGGTTGATGCGGGCATGGTTGGGGATGTAGACACTAAATGACCATACCAATGTAACTATCAATAATATGTAAATAAGTCTTGATTGATTACACATGTGTGTATGGTAGGGGGGTGAAGGGGGTGAAGGGGAAAGTAAAAACATGAATCATGTATCTATGGAAAATTTTTCTAAAAAATAAAATATTAAAAAAAAGAAATACTCCCTTTCCTTTGAACTCTTTACTTCTAGTCATCACATCTGTTCTATCAAGTTTGACTCTCCATAAGGATAATGATTATGCCTTAACCTTTTTGTCTCTCATATCACCTAGTTTTGCAATTGGTAGGTGCTCAACAAATATTTACTATTATTTGAGCTTCCCAACAACATTTTTTGAGAATTTTTCCCTTTGCCTGTTCAAATAAAATCTGATACAACCAATGTCAGTTTCTCAAGCATGTATTCTTAACTCACTTACCCATGTACTTTGCTTATAGATGTCCTCTCTAAGCCTTTTAATTTATACATGAGGAAACTGAAGCCCAGAGATGTTGCAACTTGCTTACAGTTGCCAGGTAGCAAACTACAGAGCTGGGATTCAAATTAAAGTCCATTGATTCCAAAAACAGTACTTAAAAATATCATCAGAATTCTAACTTGCTTGAGTATCTCATATATTTTACACTGATATATTCAGAGTAAAACAAAATCTACTCAAATAAATATTTTATTAATTTAAGTTAATCAAAGCATCTGTGTCTATCCTATCTTTGCAAGTTCAAGTATATTAATCAACCCCTTCGGAATGCCTATGCTTCCCACTATGCTATCTTCTCATGCTTGATGTTATTGTTATTTTTGTTATGGGAAAGGGGAGGGCCAGAAATGGAGGGAGAATCAAGGGGATAAGCTCTCAGATATTTCATCAAACAAATTCAGTGCCACTGTGCTATTTGGGAGTAGCTGGAAATTGCTTTGGGTGTAGACAGCCATTCAACCATCTGCCAGACTGACACTGTAGCACCCTGCTTCAGCAGAACAATGTCCATAATAAACTGCTGGATAGAGAGAAGATTGCCAGTCAGGAGGCCAGCCACTAAATGCTAGTCTTTCAGGATCTGTCCTTATTTTTCACCCACAATTCTCTTTAGCTAGCTTCAACTACTTTTTGGCCTCTTTAGCTAGCTTCAACTATTTTCTGGCTTCTATGTGTCGGTGCTAGGTTGATCTAACTCAGTGTTAAATCTCTGCCCTGACAGAAGTGAGATAAAAAACACTAGCACCAAGGAGACTTTGATCCTGAGGCAAATTCACACTTATTTGGTACTTTGAAAGCTTACAAAGTATTTTCCTAGAGACCTTGTAATTAGGATAGTACAAGTATAAATATCACCATTTGACAGATAAGGAAAGTAAGATTCTAACAAGTTAAATGCCATTATATAATGCTTCTCAATGTGGGCTAGATCTTAATAAAACTGGAAGGTGAGAGAACTGAATAGTTGGTCATTTAGAATTTTTGGCAATATTCTACCTGCTTGGACTATATGAAGTATGGAGTCCATTATGGTCAACTCCTCTCTCTTTTTAGACCTAGAGAGCCCCAAATGGTGGACTAGAAACAGAGGACAGAAGAGTGGTAAAGATTAGAAGGGAGTTGACTAAGCAACTGCTATGGTTCTATATTTAGTGAAATTAATTAAAGAGAAATAGCTACTAAGAGTAGTTGTATTGATATTCTATGTTATTATTATCGTTTTTTTAACCTTCCTTTTTTGACTTCATCTTCCTTCTTACAATCAATATTAAGTATTGGTTCCAAAGCAATAGAGTAGTAAGGGTTAGGCAATTGAGGTTGTGACTTGCCTAGAGTCACATAGCTAGTCTGAGATCACATTTGAACTCAAGACTTCCCATTTCTTGTTCTGACTTTCAAACCACTGAGTCACCTAGCTGCCCCTCTGTAATTTTTTAAAAATTGTTAAAAGACTTGAGAAGTGATGATAAAAATGACAGTGGTAAGTCACTATGGTTCCTCCTATTTGAACCCTGACAACAAATATAGCTTTAAAATGATGGTCCTTGATGATAAAAAATAACTCTAAGAATTTCAGCCTGATTAGTAATCTTTTGTAATTTGTAACTATATATTCATGGCAAAAGTCTTTCTTTTAACAAATTATTTTTTTCTCATTTAAAGTGAAGCAAAGCAATTGTTTCAAACCTGTCTTTGCAAGTTCAGATATAATGTTAATCAACCCCTTCAAATGCTTATGATTCCCAAAGGCAAGTTCTGACAAACTTAGCTTTAGAGACCTACACAATATTTCCAATATAAGAGCCAAAAAAGCTAATGTTTCTGCATCACCCAGAGAAAATCAAAGGGAAAAAATTTTCCACCAAAAATATTTAGACAACATGAATTATTCACTGTTTTAGTGCAAAAGTTAAACCCAGTAGAAAGAAAATAGAGTAGGCTAATTATTTAATAATGCCATCATTTCTCTTTCATTTGTGCTTTAATCATTTTAATTCAGGTTTCACAATGAATAAAAAAGAATTATTTTCAAATTTCTCTGTAATTCTAAAAAAAACACTTTTTAAGCTAAATGATGTGTTAAAGCAAATTTATTTTCAATCTTTTCTCTTGACAATTTTTTTATTTAGACAGCAGTTTTTCCTAACTGAAACTACTTGGGTTTTTTTGGTTTGTTTTTTTTTTGGAGAGAAGGGTTATTTCTTGCCCCAATTCAACATAGGAAAACAAGACAGCATTCTAAGCACCTTAGTCCTAAGGTTTGTCTTGCACTTCCTCTAACCTGCCTGCCAGCAACTGAGTACTAGTTTTATTACATTTAAAAAAATATATCCTTGAAGCAATTATCCTGTTAGAGGAAAATCTGGATAGAGATGCAAACAAATTCTTCTGAGAGTTGCCTTGTAATTAGAATACGATATGGCAGAAGCTTATGCTTTGGATACCACTTTCAGTAGTTTAAAATGGAGAGTCTGGTTTTTAGTTGGTCTTTCACCTTCAGGGATAAGTAAATGACTCTACTTGGGTTGTGAACTCAAAGGAGTTTTGATTGGGCTGTTTTGGGGTGTATCACATCCAGTTCTTCCCTGCTCTTACTTGTCAATTTCAGCTTAAAAGGATTGTGAGTCAGAAGAATTGTCTAAATCTCTGGTACAGCATCCCTCTTGAATATAAAAAGTTATAAGTAATGTGGGCATAGGAGAAAAAGAGCTGGTCCTTGAGCCAAAAAGGTCTCAAACAGTTCAATATTTCTCTCTGACACATAGAGGCTGTTTGACCTTAGGCATCTGATTTAACTATTAATGTTCTAGCTGGGGGTGTTTGCTGGAACTAGCTCCAATCTGCTTGCCAATCGTTAAATTGTCAGTATGAACATTTACACTTTTGAAATCAGCAAATTACAAATCAGGCCTTGGTTTATTGTTTTGTTGATTGTTTAGAATTAAGAAAGCTATGGAAAAAATACCTATACCAATTAGGGCAGCTAGATAGCACAGAGAACAGAGCATTAGGCCTGGATTCAGGAGGACCTGGGTTCATATCTGACCTCAGATATTTACTAGCTATGTGATTCTAGGCCTGTGTTGGCAAACCTATGGAATGCGTGCCAGAGCATGCCTAAGGGGCTGCTCCCTTCTCAAGACCCACCCTCTGACAAGCAGCCCAATGGGAACATTTCCTCTCTCCCCTGTCTGGAGAAAGAGGGTAGAGGGTGGCTCCCATGCTATGTGAAGGTTGTGGTTTGGGCACTTGGTCTCTAAAAGGTTTGCCATCACTGTCTTAGGCAAATCATTTAATCCCAATTGCCTAAGCCTTCTCCTATCTTAGAAACTGATACTAAGGCAGAAGGAAAGTTGTTGTTGTTGTTGTTGTTGTTGTTTTAATAAAGATTAAATTTAAAAGTGTGCATACAGTTATTTGTTTGTTTGTTTGTCTGTTATTCAGGAGAAGCTGTTAAAAATTTATCAGCATACCCCAGGTTCTAACCAACAGACTATTGTAGCAAAGGTGTGACTCTACATTGTTAGAAAGTTTCCTTATCTGTGAGTTTCCTCTACAAATGAAACTAGAGGTCCTAGCCTAATATTTGTCAGTTTTTACCTTTCATTTTCAAAAAAATCAGATGAATACAAGCTAGTTGAATTGTATTTTAAATTTGTTAGCACATTATAACGTAGACATTTAATTCTCCATAACTTAGTCTCTGTTATGCCAAGAAAGAGACCAGAAATTATTTTTTTTAAATCTCTCCTGGCACAAAAATGCACACATTTTAATGACACAGTGGCTCACTTTATCTTAGAGAATCATTGAAATAGAAAGCACAACAAACTTAAGAAACAAGGATCAGAAAATAAGTTAATTTCTTTCCATACTTGGAGTTAAGTAAAGAACAGGGCAGTATTAATTCACTAGTTCTGCTCTCTGAAGCATCAATAAGGCCAGTCACTAGTATGTCTGTTCAGTGTGCTTTTTGAAAACTGCCACTGACTTTGTCTTAATACCCCAGCTTTTTCTCCCCCTTTCTCCATGGCAACAGCAGCAGGGGCAACTTTGACATGATGCCAGATTTGTGACCCGAGGTTTCCCATTCTGCTTGCCCTAACTCACAGTTAACCCCATTTGATATTATCACCTGCAGGTCTCATCTTTGTTTCTCTTCCTTCCTTTAGGGTGAGATTGAGTCCAACCTTTCAGTCATGGTCTTTTGTTTCTCAAAGCTCCCCAGGGGCTTAAGAGAAAGGTTGGGGGAATTTCTGTCCTCTAGAGCAGAAGTGAAACTTATGTGGGCCCACAGTACTTTTGAGTGCCACCTCCACTAGATTAAAATGTAGTTCTCATCTGGTTTCAATGCAGTGATATATTCATTTATATACATACACACACATATATATACATGTAAAGTTTTCTGTTAACATGTGTTAACATGTGGTCCACAGGGATTCTTATGTACATTTTAGTGACTGCCATTTCTATTTGAGTTTAACACCACTGCATCATAGAACAAGTTACTGCCTACATTTTGTAACATACACTTTCTGTCCTTTCTTGTTTATGAATATTAATATTATATTGAACCAGGCTAAGGAATGTCTGGATAACAGAAATTCTCAAATAAGGAAAATAATTCAAATTTGACACTGTGGTCAAAACTGTATGAATTTTAACTAATGAGAAAGGGGAAAAGTACTTGCTTTCTCAAGAAAGATTCAAATGGGAAAAAATACAGTTTTTTGTCCTGATAATAACATTTATTAGACTCACAAAGAACTTTACAAGTGAACATAAAAAGTGAAATCTACATAAGATCTATTTTCAATTATTCAAAGTTGAATTTTTTAGTTTTGGAAGATTTTTTAGTTTTGACATTTTCAGTTGATTTTGGAGGCATTTCTATTAGCTTCCCCATGATAAAGTGAGCAGAAATGAGATTATTTTTTTATTACTATAGTGTTTTGCACTGAATGGGAACTTGATAGTTTCCCAAAGGTGAGTGGGATGTGAAATTTAGTTTATACTGCCACTTGTTATGTTTAAGAAAAAGTCTGATTCAATTAGATAGTAATAAAGTTACAATTTTTAATATTTGCAATTTTTACAATGTAATATTTAAGTTTTCCTGGCACTGCAGCTATCATTCTCACATCATCACTTTTATCATTTTCACACCATCTCAGCCTGATTTCCATGCTGAGAGAAGGCTGATATCAATACCTTCTTCAGTTGTTTTTCAGTTGTATATAACATTTTGTGACCCCATTTAGGTTTTTCTTGGCAAAGATACTGAAATGGTTGCCTTTTCTTCTCCAGATCATTTTACAGATAAGGAAAGTGAGGCAAACAGGGTTAGGTGAGTTACATAACCAGTAAGTGTCTAAGGCCAGATTTAACTCAAGAAGATGAATCTTCCTGACCCTGGCATTCTATTCACTGTGACATCCAGCTGCCTTTGATAGCAATACCTACATATGGTCATTTGCTGGGTAATTTCTTGGAATGGGATGGGTCCCAGCCATAAATTTAATTTAGTGAAATCTAAATTAGAAAGATTTTATTGGAGTTTGAATCTCCTCCGCCATTAAACTGGGTCTTGGTTTCTTTCTATAAGACATTAGTCTATATTAGAATCTGTATTCTAGATCATTCTTTTAGGTCCTTTCTAGTTTTTTATTCTATGATCCTAGCCTTTTTCTAGAACTACTGACAAGAAACCGAAAAGAAAACAGGACACCATCTCTATTAGTGGAGACAGTTAATGACAAAACTAGTCCTGTATTTTGTATGCATCTAATTCAACTTTTTAGTAAGTCCGATACTCAAAACCTCAAAGTAGATATAGAGGATCATAGGCAGATACATTAGCAGAAGCTGGCATGGAGGAGAAGCAAATAGCCACTGAAATCCTGCTGTTCCTCCTTAGAGTATCAAGAAGCCTGTGAGGTGTAGTGGAAGAGCTCTGAATTGGGAGGTATGCCCTATTCAGTCCCTGCTTTGCCACTAGCAAGTCAGATGATCTTTGACAAGTCACTGAGCTTCTCTGACAGTTATGGTAAGGAAATATTTTTAAAAGTATATCAATAAAAGTGACCTAAATTTTTGATCTATTGTTTCTGCTAGTAAGATAAAATAGCTCTAAGGACTAAGATCTACTTTCTAAGGGCTTATTCTTTCCCACTTTCATACTTTCCTTCCCACAAATTTGCTCATTTGACTTCTTCAACAATTGGCTATTGTTGCCCAGCACTTAGAACATGGATATTCTATTAATGTTTAATACTATAACAATAATACATATCCTATAAATCATGAAGAAGGAATCACTTTCTTTTCTAAATACACTTCTTTTAAAATTAGGGCTGTCAGAAAATGGAATGCTTAAAAAATTTTTTTTCATATTGATATCTAGTCAAATATATTCATTACACATTACTGGCATTTCTCTTCTGGACTAGGTAACTTTGCACAGGCCACAATGTTTCTTCCTTCCCCTGTCTTCTACCTACAATGTGATCTCTCTTCATCCCCACCTCTTAAAATCCTTAATTTCCTTCAAAGTTAAGCTCAAATATGTCTTTGTCCTTCTTGAAGCTTTTCCTGATCATGCTAGCTAACATGCGCTTTCATTTCAAATTATCTTCAATTTATTTCTCTATGTGCATTCTCTCTCAAGAGAATGTTAAGCCCCTTGAGGTCAGGAAAGAGTTTTGGTTTTGTCTTTGTATTCCCAGAGTTATAACACAGTGTACATAATAAGCATTTAACCAATATTATTTGAATCAATGTTCAATTATCTATAATTTAGAATGTAAGGTCCCAATGGGAAGAAATTTATAGTTTAATGGCACTTATATCAAAATTATATGTTAAAATGCCAGTCTTCTTTCATTGTCATTTGATCATTTAAAAATTAAATGTATGAAGAAAATATGGTCACTTAATATTTAACAAATATTTAGTAATGTAAATATAATATTTATGATACTTAACTGGATTATGAAAAGAAATAAGCATCAGTGTTAAATACTGAAGAGTTTTGCTTTTCTCTTGTTTCCCAAACTTTAGTATCTCCTTTCTTGAAATGGAAAAACTCGTGGAGTTTGGGGTTTTGAAAATCTTCCAAATGATTTCGGTTTTTGACAAAGTTTCAAAATATCTCCTTTCCTTTCAGTTTTCCACTTGGAAGGTATTCAAGGGGAAATCTCATTAAAGTTTATTACTTCAGTGCATTGCACATAGTAGGTACTTATTAAATATTTTGTTGAATTTGGATTGAATTATTTCATTAACTAAATGGAAATCAGAGCTATGTTAAGGAGGAAAAGCACAGTACAAAATTAAAGCTTTGCTTTGGTATGTCATGGTAGCAATTTGCTGTTGAAGGAATATGAGTTATTTTTCTAATGAACATCATTTAGAATTCAATAAAGTGCTGCTATATAAAGTCAACTCATATTCCACAGCCTGGAAAATGTAGGGATTTTTTCCAGTCTAGATCTTTTTTCATACTTTCCCTTACATTTTACACTTAATTTTATGCTTCTTTATTATGTAGTCATATTTTTATTGGGGAAAAAAACAAAACCTAGAAGCCATGTTATGCCAGTTATTATTAGCCATGGTAGCTTCTTAAATACTGTAACCACCTGAAATTAGGTCAGTTTTTTGAGGTTTACTGGTGTTTCTTATTTTCTGTTAACAACATGAACTTCATATTTTACCTTGTGTTCTTCTGAGTCACTGCCCAACTTTTATTACCATAAAAGCTATGTGCTAAATAATCATTTATAAGTAATCTCAAAGTTTACTCAGGAAGTACTGGTAATATGAATTAGATTGAACCTTGGATACTTGCAAAAGTTAAGAAAAGTAATTGGATGAGATAATATAGAATATTATCCTTCTGAAACAGTGATCTAACTATATTGAATTACATGGGATTGAGGAAAAATAATTCTATGCTTCATCCCAAAGAGTGCTTCTTCTTGGTCACTTTTTATTTGAAATTTTTAATTGATTAATTAATTAAGAATATTTTCCCATGGTTACATGATTCATATTTTTTCCCTCCCTTCCTCCCACCCATCTCCCATAGCCAACAAGCAATTCCATTGGGTTTTACACATGTCATTGATCAAGACCTGGTCACTTGTTAAACACTTTTTAGATCTCTTCCAATGAAAATTGCATTTTTGAACACTTTTAGGACTCAAAGTTTTACCTTCTGTTGATTAAATTGCTATTAGGTTTGTGATTCAGTTTTTGGTAAAAATCAAAAGAAACTTTTGATAGTTCTTAAGAATGACATGTGGAGTTGCTATTATCAATATATATATCTATATATCTATATCTATATACATACATATATATTGATTCTGAAATCACATGTAAATGACAGACTGTGTATAGTTGGTCACTGGCGGTATCTGTGGTAAATACAGTAGTGACAAGAGATCCTTCTACCTGGATGACAACAACATCAGCTTAAGAATGATAAATATCCAAAAGCAACTACAAGATAATCACTGTATAGGGTACTTAATCGGCTAATTTTACGAAAGCCCCTAGTTAATGTAAATTAGGAACCAAACAATTGCTTTAAGTAAATTAAGAGGCATGTATATCAGCATGTACAATCACCAATATTGCCTTGTTACCATTTTGCAAGATGTACACTATATAATTTTTAGACATATCCTTATGTCTGTGTGTGCTGAAAATAAGAGTTAGTAGCTTGGTAAGTGAAGTTGGTTTACCTTGCAGGAAAAAAAAAAAATCCAGCCTTTAAGAATTATCTTCAACTTCTCCTTACTCTAATTAATTTATAGAGTCAGAGATATGCCATACATATATATTAGTTGCCTGATCACAATTGTATGTTTTCTCATTTAGTCCCTTATTTTTATGTATCCCTGAGAGTGACACTGCAACTTTCATATTTGTAAATATTATCCCTATTGTTATGATAATATCCATATGTTGAAGGGTGGCAAAAAACGTTGCATAAGTTTAAGATCAGTTATTTAATTTAGGAGTAGAGCACAGTTCTTCCCAATCTAATTTTCTTTCCACTACAGCATTCATTATTTAAGTTTTCTATTTTTTTAGCCATTAAAGCACCATGATTAACATTCTAAGAAGCCTCCAAGATACCTTACTAAATGAGAATTAGTATCCAAGGCAATGTGTTGATTTTTGGTTTAATAGAGCTCTGTCTTATGGGAGGACACATAAAAATGTACTTAATAAATGCTTTTTGTTTGAATGATGAGTGAACTTCCCTTATTTTCGACTTCTATGTGAATCTAATTGTAAGCAATTAAGCCTGAAAACAGGTGATCCCTGCCCGATCGCATAACTCAACTAAGATTCTCACTTAGTGGAGGCAAGAAACAAACAAAAATTAATTTGGGTTCCAACTAATCGTAGTTCATTCTTTTTTCCTGCAACCTTCAAACTCCTTAGCATTTAAATTGAATGAAAACTTACATAAAGCAATTTTAATATGCATAAGAATACTAGGTTTCCATTTTTAGTGCAACTTTCTGTTTTCCTTTAAACTTTTGCCCAAGTTTTAAAAAAAATTGCATGGTAATAAATTGCTAGCTCATAACATTTAGGATTAAGGAGACATTTCTATTGTATTCTATGCCAAGTATATGGTGATAGTGCTATCTCGAGTATTAGCAATAAATAACCCTTTTGTAATGTATCTGGGCTGAGGACTAAGCCGACAACTGAGAAAAAATGCATTTTTTAAAAAACTAGGTAAACAGTAGGCTCTTGACCGCAGAACATTACCACGCTGCTTTTAAGGAAGGGGAAGGGGACAAAAGTCATGATATAAGATGGAAGAATGTTGCAACAGTAAATGCAAAGACGGCCTAGTACCCAACGCCTGAGATCATTTTCAGCAGGCTAAGCAAGCGAAATCCTGCCCCAACGCAGGAAAAAAAGAAGAAGAAAAAGAAAAAGAAAAACAACCGGTGAGGTCGGGTACCGCAGCCACCTCTTTCTCCCTCCTCTTCCCACCAGTCTCCTCAGCTGCAGCTAAGAGCCCAGCATGTGAACGGTCTCTGCTCATCTCAGCTGTGCCCCCAGCTGACAGCCAGCCGATTGGCTTAGGACCGGGAGGGCTGGGGTGAGGATAGTCCGACTCTAGAGCTTCCCATTGGTGCTTGGAGAACCGGCCTCCCCCTCAGGTGAGGCGGCTATGCGCTTGCGCGCTCTTCAGGCTTGCGCTTGCGCGCTTTTCGGGCTTTCCCCCCTCCCCCCTTCCTTTTTTTTTCTTCCTCCTTTTTACTCTTCACACCATCCCCTCCTCCTTACCGGCGCGTTCTCGCGGCCTTCCTCCCTGCCCAATCCCCCCGCCCCCTCAGTCTCCGGTCCTCCCTCAGCCTCCGCCTCCTGAACCCTCAGAGCAGCGTCTGTGGAAAGAGGAGGGAAGCAGAGAATCGGCGCTCCTGCGCGCCGGTCCAGGCCGCGCTGACAGAAACCGGAGGCAGAGAGAACTAGACTCGAATCCCTGGAGTTATTCTGGAGTCTCCCTTGCTCCGGAACGTTTTGTGTTCCTTTTTTTGGAGCGGGGCGGTGGTAGTGGTGGTGGTGGAGTCGGGGACCGCGTGTATCCTTCCCCTTTTTAACCGCCGCCTCGGGATCGCCTCTCTCCATTCCCCCCTCCGCGTTCTCCCTTTCGCCTCGTGTGTGGGGAGCCGGAGCTTAAACCGGAGCGGACCCGGCCGAGGAAGCGCCTGGTGGCGGGGGCGCTTAGCCATGGAGGGCGCCGAGGGTGCGAACGACAAAAAAAAGTAAGTGGAGATCTCGCCGCCTGGCCCACCACGCGCAGCGGGGCGAAGGTAGAAGGAGGGATGAGGATGTGTGGGTGTAGGGGGGAGGGGGCTGCCTGTATTCAGTTCTTCCTCTCTGCCCCCCCTTCCTCATTCAAGCTCACCCCCCCCCCCCACTGTCCACGTCGCCATCTTGGTGTGGGGGGTTGGAGAGCCATTGAAAGTGGGAGTCCGGGACGACTTAGCCCCTGGTCCCCTCCCCCGGCTGCCACCGCGCGGGCGCGCGCGCGCACTTTCCTCCTCCAGAACTCACCTCCCCCCTTCCTTGAGACCCCAGCCTGAGAATCCAGCCTTGGAAAATAAAGCTGCTTTAGCGCACTCACCGTCACCACGCTCTGTCCTCGGACGGAGCTCCCCACTCCCTCCCTCGTTCCATTCCTATTCTGCTCAATTCTATTGAAAATTCTCTTTGGGGAGGTGGGATGGGGGGGTTGACCTTCTGGCTGAACCCTGTAATTTTTTCCGGGGCCTTACCCTTAGATTTTGCGTCTCATGGTAGTTAGTGTCAAGTGTTGTTCTAAAAGTGATCATGATTGTATTCTGCCGGACTGTGAGTGTATGAGCGAATTGTAGTGTTTGTTTTTTTTTGTTGTTGTTGTTTTTTAGGACCCCAACTTCTTAGTTCTCTTCCTCAGCTTATTTTCTGTCAGATTGGTGGTGTTCAATTGGCTTTTTTTAAAAAAGCGCAGTGTGCCTAGTTAAGGGTGAGATGTTTGCAGCACTACAGATACACCCCAAAATGGTCATTTGTATCAGTTGCAAGTGCTAAAGGTGAAACTAGTTGTGGTTAAATAGATTTGATTATTTGAAATTTGTCTAAGGAAATGTAATGGATAGTTAAATGTCCGAAGTGACTAAAGTGTGAAAAACAGCAAAAGTCTTGTTAGGCTCAGAGAATTTTTGTCCGTGTTCATTCTCCAGTCGGGCTGTCGTTGTGTTACTAGTTATATTAAAATCTTTTTTAAAATGTCAGAAGGAAATAGCCATTTTCGTGGAGCATTTTGAAAGTGTAGAAAGCATAATAAGCTTTAATAAGAACCAGAGTTTTAACGTACAAATATTTAAGAATTTGTAATTAATATTGAATTCAGTCCACTTAGCTCCAAAATGTTATTTCCTAGGTAAGGAAATGGAGTGTGAATTTTAGATGGAAACTTTGTATAACACTGAAGTTATGTTTGCTCTGTTTTGGTAAACTGGTCTTTAATCGTAACTCTTGAGTCTCTATTTGAAAACGATATGTTCTATATTGTTGCTTTTTTGGAGGTGTTATCTCGGCCCCTTTGGAGTAGAGACTTTTAAGGAAGGTGTAAGTAAGGTTTAGATAAAATTAACATTTTTACAGTGTAAAAGTCAACTAAAATTTAAAAGTGAGTTTCTTCCTCTGCACAACGAAGGGGTTGAAATAGATAGTTTCTAATGTTCTTTCCAGCATTACGTCTACGACTTTATGAGAAATCAACACGAGGCTGTTAATAGAATTTGTCAGAATTGAATTGCTGTTTCTTAGAAATGATTATAAAGCTTTTGCCTAAAATGGATTGTACAACTCAAGTTAGAGAATAACTCCATTCTAATTGCAGTTTGTATTTTATAAATGAAGATGCATTAAGCAGTTACACACTTTGCAAAATAATATTAAATTCCATTTTACTTTAGTTCCAATGACCAATAAAATTAGCATTAATGTGAATGAATTTTTTTCACTTGAGCTGGGGCTGTGACTTTTAATGACTTTTTTTGTCTTTGTGTCCCCAGGGCCTAGTAAAAGTAACTTTTACATAGAAGGCACTAAACAAATATTTGGTGAATGTAGAATTTCCTTTTTGAAAGCTAGTAATTTTTGCATGTTGAGATGTTTGAGCAAAAACTATTTTATTTATATCTTTTAACATACGTATATGTTAAATATAGCTGAGTCTAGTGGACTTGGAGGGGATCTTGCCTAAGAAGTCAACTTATTTAGTCCTCTGACTTAGGCAGATTACCACATCCAGATTTTCTAAAGTAGATGTCCAGAGTCATAAATATCTTTGTGGATGAAAAGTCCATATGTTATTTTAGAGCAGGGTTTCTTAATCTGGACCCCCTTGGGTATTTATTTAGATTTCATTGCCTCTGTAAATTATGGTGGGGGGCAGTGGTAGAGATTACATAGTTTCCTTTGTAGAGCATGTATTTTATTTTATGAATTTAAAAACATTTTGAGAAGGGGTTCATCAACTGCCGAAAGGTATCCATGACACACCCTTATTGCTTCTCATAAGTCAAGATTCTTAATGCCTCAAAAAAAATACTTTAAACCTATATTTTCTTGTCCTTCGTTGGAAATAGAAACTGTTTTGATATATCTCCGTTTAGGGTCTTTCAATGAATGCTTTCATTCTCTGAATTTGATTCAACATTATCACCTCAAAAATGTGAAATTCAAAACTAGACCCAGAACCCCCCAAAGAACTGACAAATATATAATGTAACAGAATTGATATTTTTTTACTTCTAACACATTCTTAAATTGTTTTTGAATAGTAATATGATATATACCAGTATTTAGCTCATCTTCTCTGAGACTGCCTTTTTCTTCAAATAGTTGGGGTTTTTTGTTCCTTTGACAATGTATTTTTTTTTTCCAGCCTTACTATTTTCCTGGTATTGTTCTATTCCCTGGGGATACAAACATAAAAGTGAAATAACCCCTGCCCTTGAAGAGTTTACATTTTAATGAAGGAGACAACATATACATAAAGTATTTATGTAACATAATGCAAAATGCATACAAAGTAGTTTGTATGGGATGGGAATTTACTGTTAAGTAGCAGAATATCTGACATTAATTAAAAATATTGTACAACCTGGATTAAAATCCCAGCATTGGGCAAATCACTTAACCTTTTTTTAAAATATTTTAATTTCATGACTGTTATGGAATAGATGAAATTTAAAACAATCTTTGCCAAAAGTGGACTTTTCTTTCCACACGGTGATGTGCTTAATAACTAACTGAGTCAGGGGCAGCTGGGTAGCTCAGTGGATTGAGAGTCAGGCCTAGAGACAGGAGGTCCTAGGTTCAAATCTGGCCTCAGCCACTTCCCAGCTGTGTGACCCTGGGCAAGTCACTTGACCCTCATTGCCCACCCTTACCACTCTTCCACCTAGGAGCCAATACACAGAAAAAGTCAAATTAAATTAATAACAATAAACTTCACAACTTTGAATCTTTTTAAAATGTTTAGTAAGTGCACTGTATCTTTTTTCTTCAGTCATTCACTTGTTTTACAGGATTTGACATTGATTTCACAAGATTTTGACACAATCTTTAATTCTTTAACATGAAAGCATACTTTAACACATTAGATAGTAAGCATAATAAAGTCAGATTATAGCCTATAAGTTTTCATTGGAATTTAAATTAGGCAAGTTTCAAGACCATTGAAACATACTTCTTTCCATCTCTTGGACAGATTTCTTAATCTTTTGTGTTGTGGTAAAAGAATATATTGTAGTGTTCATCTCCTTTTGAGAATTTCTGTAGTTCCAGAATAATTCACTGTAATAGCATTTGTCAAGAGTTCATCACTGCCTTAATAAGGACAAGGCTTCCAGGTCCATTGGAGAATTTTAAAACCCTCAAACACTTTTTTGTTTGTTTTTTGTTTTTTGTTTTTTTAAATTTTAAACCCTTAACTTCTGTTTATTGACTTATAGGTGGAAGAGTGGTAAGGGTAGGCAATGGGGGTCAAGTGACTTGCCCAGGGTCACACAAGTGGGAAGTGCCTGAGGCCGGATTTGAACCTAGGACCTCGCATCTCTAGGCCTGGCTCTCAATCCACTGAGCTACCCAGCTGCCCCCCGTCAAACACTTTTTTTTAAACCCTCTTCCATCCATCTTTGAACTCATACTGTGTGTGTTTTCAAGGAAGAAGAATGGTAAGACAATGAGGGTTAAATAACTTATCTAGGGTCACATAAGTAGAAAGTGGTTGAGATCAGATTTGAACCCAGGACCTTCTGTCGCTAGGACTGGCTCTTAGTGCACTGAGCCTCCTACATATATCCCCTAAAACACTTTCTATACGTAGTTATTTTACAGTCTGATGAAGATACTCATATCCTACACCTTTATTACATTTCTTCTGAAAAGTTTTGATATAGATATAGACTTGAATGAAAAAGTTTCATAGGTAAAAATTACCTTTTTCTAATCTTTATAACTCTGTCTTTACATTTTCTTGCACATGGCAAAGCAGCTGTTATTTTTAAAAAACACTAGTCTTTTTATTCTTCTAACTTTAAGAAGTCTAAATAAACAGTACTTAAGAGAAATCAAGAACCCTTCCAGCTACCAGGTCCTTCTGAACATCTTGACTGGTTTTGTGAGGATTAGTGAAACTTACACAGTAAATAATACCTTACAGTCATTGAATTGTGCTCTTTAATACCTATACCTTCTCACATTTCCTTGGAGATATATATATCCATTCTTAACGATCACAGAATCTAAAACATAAGAAAAGAGAATAATGAAACATGTATATTTGGCATAAAATTCACCACTCATCTCACTGAGAACTAACTAAAAGTGGGAAAACCAGCTCAATCTGGTTCTATCTGATTAAAGTCAGACTTAATGAGTCAGATTACTCCAAGTAAAAAGAAACGGGCATTAACCTTTGCTGTAAAAACAGAAAATATCATTCATATTAAACCAGTCTTTTCTCTGGCATTTAAAGCCTTCCAAAATCCAGGCCCAGTCATTAATTTCTGTTTCATACTTTTTTATAAACTGGAATTCTCAAATCTGAGATTTTCACATCTTTTTGCTTTTTCATAGGTCCCTTACCTTATGCCTTGAGTGTCTTATTCATCTTCATTTTTCAGAATTACTTCTCTTTAGTGCTCAGTTCAGATACCATCATCTCCCTGTGAATCTTTTCCATGATTCTCACCTCACAACTTGAGAGTTGAATTGTAAAATTTCTGCCAGGGTTGGAGAAGGAGATGATGACTAGAAAATTTTAGAGTGATTGATAACTCATTGGTGCCATCTGAAAGGTTTGACTTTAAAATCTTCATTATTAGTTTCACTTTATGGGGTAATTTGTGGGAAAATACTGCTTCAGAAATAATTCAGCCATAGATCTTTCTCTTTTGTTTACAATATTATATTGCTCCCGACAGATTAAGACTGTCCTTAATGCTTTTTCTTAATACCCTGAGTATGTTAATTCTCAATCAGTTTATTTTAAAGACAACGGTCATTTCAAATGAAGGTCATCTGTTAGGTCTAAGAGTTAACTTCAAAGGCCTTATGAGAATTGCACCATGGAAGTCCTTATTATCTTGTGCTAACTAAGAATGATATAATGATAAACTTATTTTGTATTTGAATGTGACTTCTGAAAAACTCAGGAAATACTGTGTGGGTCACACAATGTATGCTCTTTGAGAGTAGGAATTAAAAAAATTTTTTTTTTGTTCTTATATCCCCTGCAGAAGCACATTGCTTGATATGTAATAATCAGTAAAGAAGCATTTGTTAAGTGCCTACTCTGGTGATGGCAAACCTGTGACACAAGGCCCCATACAGAGAAGTATGGGGCCGCATGCCAAGGATGAAACATTTGCTATAGTGTAGTGTAGACACTCTGTGCACTATAGAGGACAATTCTACCTGTATTAATTTACCAATTTTGGTTTATTAAATACAGTTATATATTACAATTGTACATTTTTGTTATTTAAACCATTAATATCATGAAATTATGTTTTTTTTTCTCAAAGTGACATATCACCTGAGTTATGCTTGGTTTTTTTTGGTGAATTTTGTCACACAAAGCTCAAAAGTTTGCCCATCATTGGCCTACTCTGTGCTACATGCTATGCTAAGCACTTACAAAGGCAGTCTCTGCTGTTAAGTTTACACTCTAGTGAGGGGCATAATATGCAGACAACTGTATACAAATAAGATATTTTGTTGTTGAGTTGATTCAATCCTGTTCAACTGTTGATGACCCCATTTGGGATTTTCTTGGCAAAGATAGTGGAGGGGTTTGTCATTCCTTCTCCAAAACATTTTACAGATGAGGAAACTGAGGCAAATAGGCTTACATGACTTGCCCAGTATCACAGCTAGTAAGTATTTGAGACTTGAACTTGGCTCTTTTTTACTTCATTCCCAGTGCTCTATGCACTGCAACCTATAAACAAAATGTAGACAGAATAAATTGAAGAAAATCAACAGCTGGAGAAGCACTAGTACTTGGGGAAAATAGGAAATGCTTCTAGGATATTAGTTGAGATTTGATATGAAGCCAGGGAACAGAGGAGACAGAAATAAGGAGGGAGAGAGGCTAAGCTTGGGATATAGCAAGTGAAAATGCCCAGAATCAGGAGATGGTGTATCTGGTTCAGAAAACAAGTGGTGTATCTGGTTCAGAAATAAGGAGGCTAGTGCCACTGGATTAAAGAGTACACTAAGGGGGATAATAAGGGGCAGAGATGGGAAAGATAAGAATGGGCCAGGTTTTGGATTGATTGGGGGGATTGATGGTCAGACTTAATTAATAGAGAGCATGAATTGGCATGGGAAGAGAGAATAGAGGCAAAGAGACCAATTAGCAGGCTATTGTAATAGTCTAGACAGGAGATGATGAGTACCTTCACGAGAGTGGTTACAACTTTAGAGGACAGAAAAGGATAGTATATGAGAAGTGTTAGAAAGATAGAAAGGGCAGGACTTGGCAACTCTTGGCCTTCAGTGGGATAGAGAATGTGAAGAGTCAAGGATAAGTTGCAAGTTTGAGTGACTAGGAAGATTGAGGTATCCTCCAATGTCATAGTAAAGTTAGAAGAAGTAAAGGTTTAAGTAGAATGTAGGTGATTAATAAATATTATTTATTATTGTTGAACTAAAACCTTATTTTCTTCACTTGTTAAAAATTATTTCTCTGGCTGAATGACCTCTAAGTTATATTTCAGCCTAAAATATCCTTCATTCCAGGATATATCTTTTAGTAGATAATCTTGGAGAGTACATATCTCCCTTTTTTTATGACTCCCTTTTCATTAATAAGAGAATGTTGGACCAACTAGCAACTTACCTGGACCACCACCAAATTATTTGAATAGATTCATAATTCTTACTGTTTCTCTTCCTTTCATCCAGACTTTTATATAGCTGACAGAATAATGATAAAATTTTTAAAAATCACTGATTCTCCCTTGCCTACCAAGTAAAATTCTTGGCATTTTAGAACTTTCCACAGTCTAGTGAGCCTGTCCTTCTAGACTTATCTCATATTACAGATGTCCATAAATGTTTTCCAAACTGAACTAATCCTTGCCTCCAGAAAACACCCTATCCTCTTTATATTCCTGTGCCTGCAGTATTTTACCTTTCCTTTTCCCTGTTGAATTGCTCCCTAATTTCTAAAGCCAAGATCAAGATATCTCCTTCATGAAAATTTCCCCATGGACCCAGTCAATAACCATTTGCTTAATGTACTTCTAAATTCATTTATCATGTAATTATACATTTATCATGTAATTATACATTACATGATAAATGCTACATACTTGTTTTTATGTCTTATCCTCTTACTAGATTAAGATTTAAGGATATAAAGCTTAAATCCTTGTTTGAAGAGTCTTTTAAGGTTTCCTTTGGGTCAAAAATGTAAGAGGTTTTATTTAGTTTTTTTATAACCCACAAACAATGAAAATGTATCAGTTGTTGACTGTAAAGATGTAGTCTGCTCTAGAGAATCTTATATAAAAGATTGCTTTGTTCCTCTCCTACTTTTAAAAATCAAATATACGCTCAACACATGTTGATCATTCTTATGAGATATGATTAAGTGTAAGAATTAGGAAGTAGATATATAGTTTGGTAATTTAGTTCTCTTGATAGCCTTTTTTGTGTGATAGCCTTATGACACTCCTGCAGTTTTTCATTGGCAATATGAAACATTCTTTTAAAAAAAATCTTTGCAGCAAGTTTCTCTGGTAAAATTGCCATTTGAAAGAGATAATATAGTTAAATTTATAAGAATAAAAGCCATTCCCCAGTTGACTAGTTGTTAAAGAATACAAATGGGCAGTTTTCAAAGGACATCCAAAGTATCATCAGCCAAATGAAAATGTCAATCTTCAATAATTGAAGAAAAGTAAATTAAAACACCTTTGAGATACCACCTCACATGCATCAGAATGGCAAAGTTGTCAAAGAAAGAAAATGACATGCTAGAACTGTGGGAAAACAGGGATGTTAATGCACTATTGGTGGAGTTGTGAACTTATCCAAACATTCTGGAAAACAATTTGGAACTGCTTCAAAAGCTATTAATTTGTACATACCCTTTGACTCAGCAACAGCATTTCTTTTACCCCAAAGAGACCAAAGAAAGAGGAAAA
Source organism: Gracilinanus agilis (assembly GCF_016433145.1). NCBI lineage: Eukaryota > Metazoa > Chordata > Mammalia > Didelphimorphia > Didelphidae > Gracilinanus > Gracilinanus agilis. The sequence continues at coordinate 466,255,650 of NC_058131.1, read as the reverse complement.
AGACTCATACAGACAAAAACCATGTATAGCAGCCTTTTCATGATGGCAAAAAACTGGAAAATAAGAGGGTGTACATCAATTAGGGAATGACCAAACAAATTATGGGGTGTGTAATGGAAAACTATTGTTCTCTAAGAAGTGGAGAAAAGGGCATAGTTTCAGAGAAAAATGGTTATTCTTGAGAAAACGAGTGAAATGAACAGAACCAGGAGAAAAATTTATACAGTAACCACAATACTATAAAGAGAAAATATCTTTGAAAGTGTTAGTAACTTTGATTAATTAGTACAATGGAAATCAACCACAGTTCCAGAAAATTCATAATGAAACATGTTTTCTTTCTCCAGATAAAGAGGTAATGGACTCAGAGTGCATATTGTAGCATTTTTTTTCTTTTTTGGGCATGGCTAATGCAAAAATTTGATTTTCTTGACTATACATTTTGTAATAGTTTTTGTTTTCCTTACTTTCTTAATGTATGGGAGATGGAGGGAATCTGGAACAGAAAATAAAATAAAATTGAATTTAAACAAATAGTATTCCTGCTAATGTCCACAGTGCATCATTCTATTATGCCTTAAATGTCTTGCAGCTTCTTAATTCTCTGTAGACTTTGATTTTCTATGGTTTATGGCCATTTAGCATCACAAACAAATTAGTGTTAAAAAAATGAACATTTACTTTAAGGAGAAGCTTAATGTTAAAACATTGAGAAATTTCCCAAGTATACAACTCTGTGCTATTCAATTGTGAGCACATCTCATCTGTCCATCAGTAGTGTCTTAATTCAATGTACTGGCCTTTTTCAACTTTGCATGTCATTTTTTGGCCAATTGGTATTTTTTTTTATGTAGGTAAGTAGGCCAAACTCCTGAATATTCATCTTATTTAGGAGGCCCCACAGTCTTCTAGTGCTTATATAGTCCCTCTCTGTCTCTTAGAAATACTTTTGCAAAATTGGTGGAAATAATTTTTGAAATACAAAAGTATTCCTTTTTTTTTTTTTTTAAAGACAACTATATTTTTTCCTAATAGCTGAGACTTCTGAAGGGTTGGTGCATTTATGTTTGTTTAAACCTCTGGTGCTATTTTTTGCTTTGAGTTATATCCACTATTTGAAGATTTAAGAAAACTGTATTTTTTTTTTGTTAATACTGAAGATCAGTGCACTAGTCTTAGCTCTATTATTAACTATTTGTGTGACCTTGAACAATCTATTTCCCCTCATTGGTTCTTATCTATAAAAGGAGATGGTTAGACTAGGTCCTTAAGTTCTCTTCCAGAAATAAAATTTTAGGAAATGTTAGAATTTTTTAAAATTCTGAAAGAAAATAGTTTTCAACTTAACCTTGAGTCCTAAGATATTGTTACTGATAAATTTGCTTTCTTAACCCTTACCTTCCATCTTAGAATCAATACTGGGTATTGGTTCTAAGGCAGAAGAGTGGTAAGGGCTAGGCAGTGGGGGTTAAGTGGCTTACCCTTGGTCACATAGCTAGGAAGTGTCTAAGGCCGGATTTGAACCCGTGACCTCCCATCTCTGGGCTTGACTCAATCCAATGAGCTACTTCCAAAAATCCAAGAAAACAAGCGAAAAATCTTGTGTTTTCATCTCATTCTGACTCCAACAGTTCTTTTTCTGGAGGGCCAGCCCATGTTCATGAACAAAATTTCTCTCCCACATACCTGATATATGGCAATACATCTTTTTGTCTTGTTTTGTTTTGTTTTGCGTTAAGAGCTATATTTTTCAGTTCCTCTTAGGCTTAACATGGCATAATCTCAGTCTTTTTACACATCCTGGCCACTTACTTCTACATATTGTCCAGCATGTTAAGTATTTGTTCTTTAAAAGTGGTTGCATAGAACCAAACATATTCCAGATGCAGGCTGGATATGTAACAGAATATGTTGGGGCTTTCACTTCTGTATAGTCCTTTGCACTTCATATCTCATAAAGCTTCCTTATTTGCTTTCTAGGCTACAGATCACACTTCTGATTCTAGCCCACTAAAACTGCAGGTCTTTTTCAAATTGCTATTCTAACCATATATTTTCCGCCTTATACTTTTGAAAATCATTTTTTGAACCCAAGTGTAAGACTTATCATTCATCCTTCTTAAATATATTAGATTCAGTCTAATGGTCTGGTCCAGTGATGGTGAATCTTTTAGAGACCAAGTGCCCAAACTGCAACCCTCATGATGCATGTGAGCTCCCCGATTTATCCCAGACAGGAGAGCGAGGAAGCATTCCCATTGGGCTGCTGGGCAGAAGGGCAGGTGATGAGAGAAATGTCCTTAGGAACCCATGGAGAGGAAGGGAACAACTTCCTCTGGCATGTGTGCCATAGGTTTGCCAACACAAGTCTGACCTGTCATTAGCATGTAAAAAGACTTTTATTCAAAGTTAGGATCACCTCATTATATGTTTTCTCTATTACCAACAGAAATAGTTTCAAACTCATTCAGGGCTATCACATTACTTATAGCCATATAAAGGCATTTTTTAAGTAAGACTTAGTTTCAAAACACAAACACTGAAGGCTGGTTCAACATTTAAAATAAAAAAAATTCAATGTCACAAAAAATGATAAAACTTGATAAAGACTATATGGAAACCCATGACTGAAGTTCCTTGTGTATGTGCACAAAGGCATATGTGTTCCTACCCACAATCATTCATACTCTACAGTGGAAATTTATAAATTAATCTAAACCTGTTTGCCCATAGTTTGAAATTTATTATCTTCTATCTTGCTCAGACTAGGATCTATTCTAACTATTTCATAACAAAAAAATATAACATCTTACCCCAAATAGACATCCTGCTGTTAATGTACCATCATAAAAAAAATAGGGAAAAAATGAACCACATACTTAAATTTTAGAATAGTAATTAATAAGGTTTATCACAGTTCCAATGTAAGATTCAAATCTTCTTGCTTATCCCGCTATGTCTTTCTTAGGCTAAATTGCCCTTGCTGAACAACATAACCATCTATCTTGCCTTTCATGAATTTTTAAGACTCAGTAAACAATTGGAATTATCTTCCTTCTTAAAGACAACACTTTTTTTCTCATATTAGGGGATCTTCAAGCTGAGTTTTAAAAAGAGAGAAAGATCCAATCCAAAGCACAAAAACAGATTTTGTGCTATCACTGAACAAGACTACAGATAGATTTTCTGCTACCAGTTATATAACCCATTGGCCTTTTCCAGATCAGTTAAGCTGAGGGAACAGTCATCTCAATATTTATTATTTGATAATAGAGCTGCCACTTATACATCTTTACATCGTCTCAAGAATTTCAGACAGCATGGCATAGGCAGAATAACAGGGAGAGAGGGCATTTTGAATCTTGTCTAATAATATGTTAACTCTCACTACCAGCTTTGTGTCATATGTAGATATCCTCGTTACAAACTACCTTTTCTGTTTGTAATTTATCTTTAGCCTTGTAATAAATTGAAAGATTAGGTATTTGGGGGTAGGGGATATTTTTTCTTCTAAGATTATTTTCTTTTATGTTGATAAGATTATGTTTCATTGTAAATAAAGTGTTACTATAGTATAATGAGAAGAGCACTGGATTTGCAGTTTGAATTTGTGTTTAAATTGTTACTCTGATGTTTTAATACCCATGTGGTCATGGGCATATTTACTTGCTCGCTTTCTGCCTTAGTTTCAACATTTTAATGAGTCATTTGAACTAGGGAATCTCTAAAGGTGCTTGAAGTTTTTTGATTCCATGGATGGTTGATTTAAAACTGTCATGAAACTCTTGCTAATTGGAGAACAATCAGAAATTAAAATGATTGTTTCTAAAATTTTATTCAAATTATATCTCATTTTGTAAACTGGGCTAAGAATTAAGCATAAACTTGGCTCAATCAACAAGCATTTATTAACCATCGTACTATGTACCAGGCATTCTGCTAGGCACTGAGATACATAGACAAAAATTAAACAACCCTTCCCCTAAAGGAACTTAGCTTCTTACAAGGAGGAGACACACACAAATAAGTGTACCAAAATATATGCAAGATAATGGGGAGAGGAGCTTTTGCTGGAGGTGGCACTTGAGCTAATCTTTGACATACAATAGAGATTCTAAAAGGCCAGCATGAGAAAAATTTTGCCTTCTAGACATAGAGGTACAGTCTGTGTAAAGGCATGGAGATATGGGACATGAAATGTATGTGAGGACTAGGGAAAAGGTTAATTTAATTAGACAGTGGTGTGTTTGAAGAGAAATAATGTTTAATAAGGCTGAAAGAGGTAGGTTGTAAAGGGCATTAAATGCCAAACAAAGGAATCTGTGTTCACTTTTAGAGGTAATAAAGAGGCACTGGAGTTTACTAAACTTGGGGTGACGTCGTAGAACTTAAGCTTTAGGACTACATTGGCAGCTCTATGGGGAATGGTTTTGCAAGGGAAGAGATTTAATGTAGGTATACCAATTAGGAGACTTGCAATAGTTTAGGGAAAAGGGGATAAAGGCAAAAGACAGACAGATATTATTATTACACATGGATTTAGATATATTTTGCTACCAAATTCCACTATTCAGCATCTTATTTTCAGTATCTTATTTTCATTTTGGAGTGTTTAATGTTATGATTCTGGGTTTGTAAAAATTAGTAGTGTTTAACTTTATATTTTGTTTATTAAAAATACTATGCAACATTTTTAAAAAGGTTAACCTGGGAGAACATGAATTCTAACAGTGAAAACTATCTAGGCAAGACTACTCTCTTTTTAGTCTTAGTTCTTTTGGCATCCCTAGGAGTGATGATAGGATAATAATCAGTTGCTACTAGTCTTGAGTTGACTTGATGAGCTAGATTTATCCCAGGAATATTCAGGAATTTTTTTTTGCATGTATAACTAGTCTTCAAGATTTAGCATATCACATCAATGACCACTCATCCTTAGGACTGCTTCATAAAGTCTTGGTTTCAAGGTTATTGTGCATTAACGGACCTAAAGAATTTAACAAACTTAAGAGTACATTAGTGTATTGCATTTAATTTCAGAGAGTAGATGTTAGTGTAAATTTTAAAACATAAGCAAATAGATATAAAGATTGTGAAAAATCTGAGAGGAAATCTTTTCTAGCAAATCATTCACATCCTAGAAATTTGATGAAATCATTATCCTTAATTTTGAGGTTATATTATTAAGTATGGCTAGAGAGCTGACCATAGGGCCAGGAAGATGACCTGGTTGAAGTCCAAATTCTAGCACTGACCGTGAGACCCTGGGGCAAGGCCCTTTGCTACTTAGTGTTCTAGGCCTGAGGTGTCATGCTTGGGACCAAACAAGATTAAGATGTGTAACTGGGAAGTGTTTAATAAAATAATACTGTGCAATATAGATGATACTGATTTGTGGTTTTCCAAGTCAATATTTGTCCATAGCAGAAAAGGTACCAACTGGATAGTTCTGTCCCTATCTCTATATCTCTAAGCTTAGGTCTAATGAACCAAAACATTGTGATAATACATTATTTTATTTACGTAATAATGTAACATCCCTCCACTAATCTCTTCTAATTTGGGAATAACTGGCATAAAGAATAGTCTCACTCTTGGAGCAGAGGAGGTTACCAAGAGAGTAGAAAGCAGGAAAGAGAGCCTAGGATAGAGGCTTGAGGTACACATACATATGGTGTTCATATAGATATTGAAAAGGCAAGGGAGATGTAGATAAAATGTGCAGATAGGTAGGAAGCAAACCTTTCTAGTAAGTAGTGTCGGGATAATTCAGGATGGAAAGAGTATCCTAGAGGAGAGGGTAGTTGACAGTGTTGCTAAAAGGCAAATTGGAAATTGGAAAGGGTTGAAAGAAGAGGAAGTGGAGCTAATAAAAGAAGCTAATATTTTCAGATCCAGGACATGGAGGATATTTTTTTTATTTATATATATATGTTTATACATACATACATACATACATACATACATACATACATACATACATACATTGATAGATACCTGTCATCTTGACTCTCTCTGCTGTCCTCAAGGACATAAATCTACCAAACTATAATCAAGCTAACAACCTTAAGGCTTCAGAACTTTTTTTTTTAATCAGATCAATATATATACTGTCTCAAAGTTCTATTTCCATTACTCTTAAGACTGGACTTCTCAAACTTTTTTGTGCCTTGTATCCTTTTTTCAGAATAATGTGATTACTAAGGAAAACAATTATATTAAAATATTTACCAAAATATTTTTTAAAACCAAATTGACAGACCCCAGTTTAAGGCATGTTGTTCAAAATCTCATTCTACACAGCTATCTCTGAGCCTCTTCTTGCTGTGCTTTATCCTAGTAACTTTTCCTCCAAGCTCCTTAACAAGTTTTCATTCAAGCTGCCAGGTTCTTCCTCGCCTATAATTGCCTGAAGGAAGTATGTCATCAATTCCATTTGATTCCTTGAGAACACAAATGCAAATTCTGACTCCCAACCACCTGTGAATTTGCTGTAAACTTGCATGGTAACATTCAAACTTAAATTATGAAGTAGTTATTCAAATTCCAGAATCTCCTTTGCTTTATTAAAAGAGTTTGCTAAAAGGTTTCTCTTTAGTTCATCTGTTGCATTTTAAAGAATTTATTTGGCAAACCAACTTTTCATGTAATGGGACAAAATTATGCTTATAGTTAATATTTTCCTTTTAGCATTGTCAAAGATAATTTTCCCATCAGTTCCTTGGGGGGCAGAAACTTTCACTGGACTACATGTAAGCAAATTACTTTATAAATGTATTTGGTTGTAATTTGCTTGCTGTTGTATCCTTAGTTCTGTTTTGTCCTTTTTTTTTTATTACCAACTCTTCAAGAATGGTAACTTTCTAGTTCTTTTGTACTCCTTCCTTAAGGTTCCTAGAACAGTGTTCTGTACATACTAGCTTGTTTATTTACCACTGTATTCAGTATAATTATTTTATAACAGTAGCAAAATAAGAATTCTTAATATCTTATGCCAACTTGAATTTTTAATATTTATAGGGGTTGGGTTTTGAGGGAGGGACAGTTGTAAAATGCATATATGTAAGAAAGATCTTATTTTGGTGCCCTGTTGTAATATGAAGATGGCACACTGGGTTTTGAAAGGCAAAGACAACAGAGCACAGAGTCTGAGAAATTCTTACCAAGTTAGAATGTATTTGAGTACAAACCCAGCAACAGATTTGTCCTTAGATCAACCTAGTAAAATCTGAAGAAGCCCATCAGCAGCTGGTGAGGGATTTTATTTGCCTCAGCAATTTATTAAGCAAGACTGAGGCATGATGGTCTTGTTCTCTGCATAGACAGACAGAGTTTTGACACCAGCAAAATGTCTATGATCTTTGCTTTTCTTTCTAATGTTTTACAAATTCTTTGAACTCTATTTTAATAGGACATTCTGGAATTTTGCCAGGAATTAAGGTCAAGCTTATTGTCCTATACTTTGAAAACTCTACCTTTCCCCTTTGAAGGAGTTCAATTTGAATTTTTCCCCTCCAACTAACCCATGAAGTTATGGAAAGATTGCACAAGATCTAAAGGCAGATTGGACTGACATAGTGTGAGTATGCTTAAGTAGTAGCAGCTTGTTTCTAGGCATAGTATCTTTAAGCAAATCCAAATACAGTATATCCTTTAACTAGACCACCTGACCCAAATGTACATAAGTGAACTGAATCACTTCACCATCAAACCAGTTTGGTTTGGGAAAAGAACAGGCATTGTTTTGAGGGAGAGAACATTATAAAAGAACAAAAGATGAGAAAAGGCACACCAAAGGGAGAAAGGGAAGACATTGACCAAGAGGGGGAGGAGGGGTGGGAACAGCCTAGTGAGACAGATCCTTGCTATTAGATCACTTCTTTCCAAAGTATTTTTTACCTGAAATGGCCCTCTACTCTCTTACCTTACTAAATACCCTCAAACTATTTTCTTTCGAGGCCTAACTCAGGTGTTTTTCCTTAAGATTTCTTAAATTCCTCAACCTACTCTCCAAGAAAATGCTACTTACTCTCCTTGAATCTTTCAGATTGTTCTTATCTATCCTAATACATTTCATCATTTTCTAATTTTTATCTGTTACATGTGCCCCACCTCTAGCCCTTAACAAATTGTAATGCTTCTTGAGTGCAGTAATTTTCATCTGTGTATCCCCTAGTATTGAGGATAATGCTGAGCAAATGATGGGCCAGGTGTTGTTTTGGGGTATCTCCTTAAGGAAAGATTAGTTTCTGGATGGCAATTTAGTATGCACATTGTTTTATTCGGATGTAGGTTGTGATAACTTCTTGGAGGCAGTTTTCCTATATGTATGGCATAAATATTACAATGAATTTCTTGAAGAAGACCCGAGAATTTATACTTGTACTTGTAATTAACTTCATTATCTGATGTCATAGTGGAAGGAATATTGGATCTAGCATTAGATAACTTGGGTTCAAATCCCAGCCTTGCTATGATGTGTGATCTTTGAGCAAGTCATTTTAGCTGTTATCTCTGCAAATTGAGGATTTGGAATACATGATATCTAGATTCTGTTCTTTGAGAGATAAAAAAATATTTTCTGCCTTTCAACTCTGTTAGCTTGCCACAATGCCTGAAATTCACTACATTAAACATTCCATTGGGTCAAGACCCTTCAGAAGCCCCAAATGAAATAAAAAAATAATTTATATTTGCTATTCAAGAGAGCTATTGAAAAAAAAATAGAACATCTATGAGACCCAAACTGGAAGATAGTGCCTAACCCGTTAGAAATGAAGCAAATCATCAATAGTGCACCAAGTTTTTTATGTTTCTGAAAACAAATTTCAGATAAAATTTTTTTAGCTTTGATAGAAATGTTTGTTTTGCCAAAAAATTTATATATATTTATATTTATTTATATATATATATCCCTTTTGCTAATGGAGAACACTTATTAAGGTTACTTTTCCCTGAATGGTTTTGTTAGAAACCCCAGATTGAAAATCTCTGAAAGAGACATAGTATAAGAATTTACCTCAGCAGTGGCCCAGGGTACAAAATATATAATAAATCAGCTAATATTTATACTATTAACTTTTTTTGATAGGATTACAAGACTAGTAGGAAAGAACAGTACCATGAATGCTGCTTGTCTGGATCTTTAGCAAAACACTGATAACGCCTCTATTCTATCCTTGTGGTAAAATGAAAAGATAAAGACTGAATGTCAAATAATTTCAACCCACCTGTTGTACTAGCTGGGCCCAAAGAGTGGTGATTAGGAACTCAAAAGGAACCAGTCAGTCTTCACTGGGAGGCAGTTTGTTGTAGTGGAAAGGATTTTGAAACAGAAATCCTGGCAGTGCTGAGCAAGTCATTATACTTCTTTAGACCTTGGTTTTCTCATCTATAAAATAAAGGATTGGAGTTGATGACTAGATCCATTCTAGCTCAAAATCTGGAATATGGTGAACGAAGGGGTAGGTGCTGCAGGGCTTCATCCTTAGTTGATCTTGTTCCACATTTGTATCATCAACTGATGAAAACATAGAAAGTGGTGTACTTAACAGATTTTCCTAGAACAGAGAGCTGGGGATATTGCTAATGAAAGATATTTGTCTCTTGATTTCATGGACCATAGAATCTTATGGAGAGGACAATACAAATTCACATATAGCTAAAACAAAATAAAATATTGAGAGCAACAGAAAGGTTAAAATATGCTATGGAATTTCAGAGAAGAGATAAATTTTAGCCTGGGCATCAGAGAAAGCTTCATGGAGAACAAGGCATTTTGAAAAGTAGATTGAAATTGGATGAGAAGAACTGAAAGAAGGGCATTCCCTAGGTAGGGAAATATTTAATAAAAGCATGATGTCCTTGTCAAGACATGCCAATTTTAATTCAGATGCCAAATTGCTTCATTCTACAGGGCTAGTATATAGTTTAACCTCAGACTTCATATGGGAGGTTCTGCACATTACAAGCTGGCCTATATGTATTATTAGGTGTCTTGGTAGGAACTAAATGTCTCTTTCCAACTCCAGAATTGATAACATTTTCACACCCTTGGAATCTATGTATCTTTTCTGTCTAGACCTGTGATTTCATGGAACTCTCCAAGAGGAAAGTCCCTATATCAATGTAGATTAGCAATAGTTTTTCAGTTTATAGTCTTAATTACCTAGGTATGGGTTCTGAGAGGTTGTGACTTGTCTGTAGCCAAGTGGCTAGTATGTATCAGAAGCAGGGCTTGAACCCCTGCCCTCACACTCTTATTAGTTTGCAAGTCTAGTTCTTCAGGTTTACTGTGTCAAACTGTCTCTTTTATAGATAAGTAAGAAGAATATGAGATTGATATTATTTTAATGACAAGGTTATATACTGTTTATTTTTAAATGTGTACGTTTTAAATAACTAAAAAAGCAAATGTTTTGTAGGATTAGCTCTGAACGGCGAAAGGAAAAATCTAGAGATGCAGCCAGATGTCGTAGAAGTAAGGAATCTGAAGTTTTCTATGAACTTGCTCACCAGTTGCCTCTTCCTCATAACGTGAGCTCACATCTTGATAAGGCTTCTGTCATGAGGCTCACCATCAGTTATTTGCGAATGAGAAAACTTCTAGATGCTGGTAAGTAATCCTACTATGGTTTAATGTGAGTGAAAGCTAGAAAAAGGACTACCTTCTATGCCTGGTCAAAATTTTTAAAGTTATTTTATTTTATTAAGGGTTTGGTTTTTACTAGCAAATTTTCCCACTTAAAATTCATCCCTGGGCAGCTGGGTAGCTCAGTGGATTGAGAGCCAGGCCTAGAGACGGAAGGTCCTAGGTTCAAATCCGGCCTCAGACACTTCCCAGCTGTGTGACCCTGGGCAAGTCACTTGACCCCCATTGCCTACCCTTACCACTCTTCCACCTATAAGTCAATACATAGAAGTTAAGGGTTAAAAAACAAAACAAAACAAAAATTCATCCCTTTTTTTCATTTCTTTCATTTATTTTGAACTGCTTTTCACATTCTAAATTAAGGTCTTTTGAGACAATTTTTAAAATGATAACATGATCCTTTATATTCCTTTTTATTAGCCTGACCCCTTGCTTTACTGTCAACATTCTCAAAGAGCAGCTGGCAGGTCTTATTTTAGATTTCTTGACTTAACAGTCTTGATTTCTATCAAATGGATTTTGGGGGAAAAACAATATTTATTGATTGCATGGGAAAATCTTAAAAATACTAAACACTAAAGAAAGGCTAAATGCATTTAATATTGTTGAGTTAAAATTAATTTGTAAAATTCTTCATTGTATTTAATGTACTTGGTATGCCCCCCTCTTCCTTCTCTTTATGGTATAGGCACATTTGGGATGAACAGTTTCCTACTATTGCTTAGAAATGGCTGTCTTGTCTATGCAACTTGAGGTAGAACATTTCAATAATTTTTACATGATTTATAAACATATTTGTCTCCATACTACTTAGTTCTTATTAAAGCTAACAAAAAATTTTTAAATGAGGCTCCTACATAGATAGTTATTTATATATAAGAGGAATGCAGTTTACTCTACCAGTAATCTGGTCAAAAATACACGGTACACCAAAAGTCTTAGCGCAAGTTGAAGCTGTTAAAGCTTAAAAGGAGTTCTTGCTTAAGCTTAAAACTTCACTAAAGTTTTTTTTTTTAAACCCTTAACTTTGGTGTATTGTCTCATAGGTGGAAGAGTGGTAAGGGTGGGCAATGGGGGTCAAGTGACTTGCCCAGGGTCACACAGCTGGGAAGTGTCTGAGGCCGGATTTGAACCTAGGACCTCCTGTCTCTAGGCCTGACTCTCAATCCATTGAGCTACCCAGCTGCCCCACTTCACTAAGGTTTTTAGGACACTTATACAGGTATAAGTGCCATTTCTTCACAGCTAAGTACCAAGCAGGGACTGATTGCTTTTATATTTAAATGTTGTATAGGTTGATTTCAGATATTCTTGAAGAAATGTGCCATGTGCCTTCACCATATAGACTATGTATATCTAGATGTTTGTTGTTGTCCTTACATTGAAAGTTTTTCTAAGGCATTTAAAAACCTATGAAATGAGAGAGGGTTGTAGACTAGAAGAAAATTTGTGAATCTCTAGGTCCCAATTAGTGCAAATAATGAATCCCATGAGGTAGTCACATATGAATTCACACTGTATAAGTCTATCTAGCTGGAACCTATTGCCGTTTTTACGTATATGCAAATAGTGCAAATTCAGATACATGTGACCACTTTAAAGGATTCATTATTTGCCTTAATAGGGACCCTAGTTGTGCATATATATGAAGGTAAATATAACACTAATGTCAAACTCATAGAAACAGATCCCTGTGGCATTTTATTGACTAAGAAAAACACAAATTAACATTGTGTTGTAGTGTATCTATTTCTTTTGCTAAATATTTCCTACTGATTTAATTTTTTTATTTTGGACATCAAAAAATAAAACTTTTTAACCTTTAATATGTTAGAATTAAATTAATATCTCCAAGTTCTTATTTTCCATAAAGTTTATTAATAATCACTTATAGTAAAGAAAGCATATAGGCATAGATTTAAAATCTCTTTTCTACTCTAAATCTGACCACGTGTAAGTCATCCTGTATAATTCTCCCTCAGCCTCTCCTGCTGCCTTCAGGGAAGTAGAGCCCGGTTCAGTCACACCTATGAACCTATACCTTTTTATTCACGTCATGGATGCAGTACCAGCACACAAAATGGGATGACTCTGGTCAACAATCCAGGAGGGGGAAGGGATGAAACTCCCTCTCCACAAATATAGCCTTTATTAACAAGAATCAATTTAGAATTTAAGGAATATATTGTATTTAAGTTAAAACTCATATTTTATTTAACAATCTTTTTTATAGGTGATTTGGAAGCTGAAGCTGAAATGGAAGCACAGCTAAATTGCTTTTATTTGAAAGCCCTAGATGGTTTTGTTATGGTTCTTACAGAGGATGGTGACATGATTTATATGTCTGAAAATGTGAACAAATGTATGGGATTGACTCAGGTAAAAATATTATGATATTGAGGTGTTCTGTTCTCATGTCCTTATTTCAAGACGTAGAACTTATTTTTCCCCTTATATTTATAGTTTGAACTAACTGGACACAGTGTATTTGATTTTACGCATCCATGTGACCATGAGGAACTGAGAGAAATGCTTATACACAGGAATGGTAAGAAAAAAATTATTGTTTGATTTAATGTGAGGGGTGGTTTTTATGAGTCCTATATAATCAGATTATCACCAATTCTAATATGTTAAGTACATTTTAATTATTGTGATATTTCAATTTAACTCTCACAATTGAAAGATATGCTTTTAAAATGATTATTCAAAAAAGTTTTTAATGGATATTTTAGTAAATTTGTTCATATGGTGTTATGATACTTTTATTGGTGGCTATTTAATGAAAAGTAATAGATAACACATTCTCTCATATCCAGAAAAACATAGTATAATTTACATAATATTAACATAGAACATTATTCACACTTTTTTTTATAATTCAGAGTTATGATGTAAACATAAGTTACTTCATTTATTCAAAGATCAGTACTTTCGTTGTTATAGGTAGGAACCACCTTCACTAATGCAGATCACAACTCCGCTATAACTTAGTAAATGGTCTTCAAGAGCTGTCATGGCTAAACATTTTTTTATCTTGTGGCCAACCTGATTAATAAGACCCACCCCAGAAATTAACTAGGCTTGTCCTTGAACAATAGATACAAGGCCAAATGGGCTTCTACTTAAAGCTTTCTCAACTTAGTAACCTGCCATTGGCATGGTCCTGGCTGGCAAGCAAGAATCTCCAGGGTCATTAATTGAACATCAATTATTATACAGTAATAGTGATGCCTAGAAAGCCTATTAAGATTTGGAGTGCTGTTGACTTCCATAATGAGTCCAGAGTACAGTGCTTCTTGAATTCTTAAACCTGCCTTTTTATATGTTTTCCATCAGATTAACCATTGTTACTTCTTGCTCCTATTAGTATAATGTCCTAAATATCTTCTCCCCACCCCATCTAGTTTTCTTCTCACCTGTTGTGGGCATAGAAATTATATAACCAAACTTGATACAATTGTATGTCAGAATAACCAAGAGTACTTACTGAAGTGTATGCACCTGAAGAACTCTTCTCTCGATTCAAGTACATGGAAATTTTTCTTGTTTCAATCACTACATATAATTATAATTTTGTTATCTGCTTACCAACTTGTTTGATCTTTCCTTGAGCTACAGGCTTATTTAAATTGATATCTTCCTGCAGTATTGAGTAGAGAAACCTAACATGCCGAAAAATGCATCCAATGAAAACTACATCATTCATTTGTGTTGCTTATCTCTCTTCAATATCCAAAAATTAGTCTGGTTCCATTTTGTATCAATAATTTGAAAATAATTTTCAATTGTGAAAATGGAAAAAAGATTCACAAATGGTTTAGATCAGTGATGGGGTAAACTACAGGCCACAGGCTAGAGATGAGGCCCTCTGAAATGTTTTATCCTGTTTCAGGACATTATTCCTAATCTCACGAATACAATGAGTAGGATACAATACAATGAAACTTCAAAAGAGTTGCCTTAGAAACAAACTGACAGATGAGCATTTCCTTTGGGCCCCCTCTTTAAAAAGTTTGCCCATCACTGGTTTAGATTATTGTAATTCTGGACCCATTCTGGGGTATTTAAGCAGAAGTTTCTTGGCCTCCCCATTGTCATATGGCTTATGAGTAAAAGTAGAACTAGATTGATCTAATAATAAGGAAACAAAGTTGATGATTTGTGTAGAAATTCATCTGGATATTATTTTATCTATTGGATCCAGGAACACTGGATTGTAAGTAGACAGACTTAGTTCATGCTTTGCTATGATGACTTAATTTGTGCTTTGGTTCAGAACCTAACTTTAGAGAGGCCTGTTGGCATCTCTCTTCTGATGAGTAAAATGTTGATGCTTGCTACTTCCTTAACAGAGAAATAAGGAAAAATCATATATACTTTTAGTTATTAAAAAGAAAGTTCTAAAGATTTCATCTCCAATTACAAATAAACTGAAAGCTTTCCTCAAACTTATTGTAAGTTTCATGAGAGAAAAGACATTTTACTGTGTTTCTTTTAATGTATGCACTTAATTTTATACCTTCTTCTATTAGGTATACATTAAAAGAAACATAGTAAAATGTAACTGGCTTGAGTAATAAAGTAAGCTTGTGCCACAATTTGGATTCCTTCCTAACTGATTGTGTCCTTTGAGCAGATCAGCATAACAAGTTAAAATTATGACTTTAGATGAATGTAATTCTGTGGCAGTGTGAGGTATTATCATATCAATGAAATAGCATGACAAAACAAAAAAAATGGTATTTTAAGAGGTCTATTTGTATTTTTTATTTAAAAACAAAATTCATTCTCTTTGTTTCACATTAGGTCCTGTGAAAAAAGGCAAAGAACAAAACACAGAACGCAGCTTTTTCCTAAGAATGAAGTGTACCCTAACTAGTCGGGGACGAACTATGAACATAAAGTCTGCTACATGGAAGGTAGTGAGCATGGTTTTTGCCTGTGATTGGTATTTGATCTAATAATAGGTTCTGAAAGCAGCTTGGTGATGTGTTCTACTAGGTACCATTACTGAACTGATATAGAAAATAGCTATTGACTATGTCTTAGATTTATTTTTAATTTAGATAAAAAGTCATCATTTAAAAATGTTTTATTTCAGTTAAAATTGAATATTATCAAAACATATAGAACCTTAATCTGAACAAATGTTTACATTTTTTTCTCTTTAGAAATTTGCTTCCTATGGTTCACTTTCTATACTTTGTATAATAGAGAAAATTTTAACTTTCTTCAGTTTAACTCTGGAAGGGCAGTGGTAATAGTGGGGAAAGGTTAGGGTTAGTTGAACTTTAGGAGGCCCCATCCTCATTTTTAAAACAAGAACAGCTGTAGTTTATGGAATATTATAACTTTTCTTGTGGCCTCTTTTGAACATCAGTAGTCTAAGCTATCCTAATTATGTGTTAAAAATCTTCAAAGATCTATATCTCCTCTGGTAGTATGTACTAATTAATTTAAAACACATACTTATCAATCACCTATTGTGTTCAAGGCATCAAAGATAATGCCTTGCCTTTGAAATAAGACAAATAAGGTATCATCCCAGCCTTTAATAAAATTAGAGGTGAATAGCAGGGGGATATGTGTAAAAAGAACTATTCTTTATTATTCTATAATACAAAGGAAAATCCCAGACAAAATGCTGTGAGAAATTTAAGGAATCACTGCCAGCTAGGTTGTCAGGGAAGCCTTCATGTTAGATACCTGAGTTGGACCTTGAAGGAAGGAAAGAATTTCATCAAGCAGAGATGGGGAACAAAGAAAAAAGAATCCATTCTAGGCAAAGGGGAACATATGAGAAAAGGCAAGGAGATGGGGAAAGATATGTAACTAAGCATCAGTCAGGTTTAGCTACCTAAGTATGAAGCAGGACAGGAAAGATTACTTTGGAGCCAGATTAGAGTAGAATAGACTGAATATGGGGTAGCTAGGTGGCTCAGTGGATAGAGAGCCAGGCCCAGAGACAGGAGGTCCTGGGTTCAAATATTTGCCTCAGATACTTCTGAGATGTGTGACCTTGGGCAAGTCACTTAACCCCAATTGTCTAGACCTTACTGCTTTTCTGCCTTGGAATCAATACTTAGTATTGATTGTAAGACAAAAGCTAAAAGTTTAAAAAAAATTTTTTAACTGAATATTTTACATGGTGCTTGGTAGGAAGCTGCCTGGTGGTTTTTGAGCCTACCAATGAGTGATATCAGAGCACTACATTCAGATGGTTATTAAGCAACTGTACCAGTTAAAAAGCTATATAATAATTGAGGTGAGATATGATGACTACTGAAACAAGATGATTATGGTGAGAATAAAATGTAGAAAACAGCTACTAGAGAGAGATTGTGAAGATAGAATTGACTTGCTTGAAAAAAGGTAACTGAAAAAAATGCATTTACTTCGGTCAGTAGAATTAACTATCATCATTGCTCATCTCCCTTCCTCAAATCTCTTCTTTCCTAAAGCACAAGTCTGATCTGTTACACCCCTACTCAGAAAGTTCCAGAGGGCTCCCCGTTGCCTGTAGGATAAACTACAAAAAAGCCAATCATAACCTACCTCTCTAGGCTTCACACACATTACTCCCTTTCACAGATTGATTCCACTTGTTACATGTATACAAGATTCCAACTCCTGGTTGGTGTCTTCCCCATCCCCATTTGACAAAATTTTATTCTATGAGTATATATTGCTAACACTGATAGAAAGTCTAAGCTCCTTGAGAGTGAGGGTTATTTTATTTTTGTCTATCTGTATCACTGTGTAGAATGTCTGGCATTTAAGTACTTGATTGCTATTGGAGGAAAAGATTTTATTTAGGGGGGAAAATGCTTACTTCCTTCTGCTCATAGGTAAAAATACTAAAAATATGTGATTAGAAAAAGAAGTATCCTTAAACAGTGCATGTTTTTCTCTTAATCTGTTTATCTAAGGAGTAGGCCACAGAGAATGAGCCATTTCATTTGTTAAGGTAAATAGATTAAAAAGTTCATACACAATTATGTCTAAGCTGTATATATCTGAGTTATTTTTTTGCGTTGTTTATCATTTCCTGGCTTTTATATAGAATGGATAATAATAGACATATTTCCATATCTCCACCTAGGTACTTCATTGTACAGGTCACATTCGTGTGTATGATACTTGCAATAACCAATCTCAGTGTGGGTATAAGAAACCACCTATGACCTGCTTGGTACTGATTTGTGAACCCATTCCTCATCCATCAAATATTGAAGTTCCTTTGGATAGCAAAACTTTTCTCAGTCGCCACAGCCTGGATATGAAATTTTCATATTGTGATGAAAGGTAAGTTAAGTACTGAAAACTTGAAAATTATTTGAAAATATTTCTGACTTTCATAAAATCATAGATTAATAAATGGAAAAGACATCATAAATTATCTAGGCCAACCTCCACATTTTATGGTTAAAGAAACTGGACAAGAAAGAGAAATGGTTTTATCCAAGTAAGAAAGTCAGAAGTCTCTGACAGGGTCTCTGAGGCAAAATCTCAAGCCTTCTTTCCTCTGAACCACTCTGTCATTTAGTAAGCAATAAATCATAGACTTCCATCCACTAAGTTCTATATGAATTTAATTACTTTTCTACACTTAGAGAAAAGTCTACCATATAGGCCCTAAGCTATTTGTTCACATTTTTGCTATACTCTTGAATGGGTAGTATCAAAACACAACACATTCTGGCTTACCACTAGTCCCTATTTATTTCTAAAGTTGAGGAATAGGGAAATAGATGAGTAGCAAGCTAAAAAGAAAGGGTACCTTTGGCTCTTGAAATCCCAATTCTGTTTTTCTAATTTAGAAGTATTCAATTTATATAGTTTTCTCAACTAGAAAGGTTGACCTAAAGAGTAATCTAGTTCTTTTCAGCTCTAAAATTGACATTTTTATAGCTGTGTTTTCTGTTTCCATTATATTACTTTGGCACCCAATCTTCCTCTTCCACTTCCCTTGAGCTCCTTTTGCCCTCTCCATTTTAAAGGCTATTATAGTTTTGAAAAGCATAGGGTGTTGTGGGAAGAAAGGAAGAGGCTTTATCACCTTGGTATTATACTAATTAACATTTCATTTTGACCTAAGTCAGAGAGTAGTTGATGCTGAGACAAGACCATTTTACCTTGTCCCTATTATCTTAAGTAAAAGTTGCTTCAGACTTCTATTAAGGAAATTGCCAAAGAAGTACTCCTAAAAATTCTCAGTGAAGAGTTCCACCTATTTTTCTCATAAATTCCAGTTTACGAAGAATGCTGTAAGAATTACCTTTTTTAAAAAACCTAACACGTGGAAATTTAAATTATGAAATAGATTATAAAGAGGTGTTTTTTTTTTAAACCTAGTTCCTTTAAATTTCTGGCCTCTTCATCTTTATAAAATATTTAATTTATATTCAATTTACTTTTCTAAAGCACATGTTATAAAATAAATTTTATAATCACAGAATTCCATGAAAAAACCAAAATATCTTTAAAACTATTGAAAAGAAATTCCATTTATTATTTGAATATACTGTTACATTACTTGAGTTGGCATTGCATAGAAACTAATAGAGAACCTAATTTTATGTTTCAACTAAGACCTTGGTGAAATTTTTTGTAGAAAATTTTAATTAAATATTTAGCAAGAAGCAGCAAAGTTAGAAAGGTGCTAATAAAAGTATGTCAGTAGCATTTTTAGATATGATTTGTGGTGTTAAACTAATTCAAGTGCTATTTTAAAAAAAAATGTCATTGAAACTTGGAAATGTGGACAGCCCATTTTTCCTGTATTTATTTCCTATGTAATACTGCCATCTGGTGGTCATATTTTTAAAGCTTCAAATACTTATTAAGATAAGCTAACATAACTTTCAATTTCTAGTCTGAAAATGTCAACAGTGTTCTTAATTATTTGCTTTTGGGATAAAGACTTCTTTCACAGCTGTGAGCATATTATTTGCTTGGTGGTTATCTCACACTTTCTTTTTACTTTCTTATATTCACTTCAGTTGGAAATTCCATTGAAACCCTGAAGCTTAAATTTAGAAACATTTAACCTGATGCATACCGGCAGTGGAATAGTAATTGTTCATTCTTAGCATGAAGCATATCTCATAATAATAGGATGGGGAAAATTAAATAGCATTCTAGTTAATGTCTGGTGTACAGTATGGAAGCTTATTTTGATTTCAAGTAATTTTTTATTGGTTCCACAGTTAAGTGACTTGCTCAGGGTCACACACCTATGTCTAAGCCAGATTTGAACCCAGAATCTCCAATTTCTGGGTCTGGCTATCCACTAATCTACCTACCTGCCCCTCAAGTAGATTTTAAAACCATTATATGAATCTTCTTCAAGATTGAACAGATTAAGTGATTTACAAATTTTAAATAGCTATAGAAATAAATGTTAGGGATTATCATTCAAATGTAAGTGCAAAGTATTTTTCCAAGTCAAATTTCAGCATTATATATATTATTCTTTACTTTGATGTCTTTGTTTTCCTGCAAAAATGGAGGTGATTATTGGAATTTTGGATCAAATGTTATTCCTGATAGCCTTGGCTCACAGCTTAGAAATTCTGTCTTTCAAAGAACCTGGTGATCCACTGCATATTGTTCATGAGAGTTTAGTTTGCATTAAAATAAGTCAGTAACTATTGTCATTCTGTAATATTGAATTGTTTGCAGGAAGAGTCTGATCCTTTACTTTTATTTGAAAAATTTATGTTAAATTACAATTTAATCCAAACTCATATCTCATAACAAAACATCAAGTATCTTGCTAAACATTCCAAAAATTCAAAATAATTAAGATAGTCTGTGGTTTTACTGACCTAAATCCTGTTTCAGTAGTGGAAATAAGTGTATAAATAATTAAAGGATATTATAAATAATTCAGGGCATATAAGTAGTCTAGTGGATAGAACACTATACCTGGAGTCGAGAAGACCTGAGTTTAAATCTGGCCTCAAATTATTTCCTAGTTGTGTGACCCTGGAGAAGTCACTTACTATTGATTGCCAAGCCCTCACCACACTTCTGTTTTAGAATTGATACTAAAAAGGTTAGGTTTTAAAGGAAAGAAAAAGAAAACTCCAAAGGAGGATTTTTTTTTCTCTTATTTTGCACAGGCATCTCTCATACACATACAGGCTAGTGGGGAAGTTACTGGTACTATTTCTAGATAGACTTGAAGTTTAAACTATATAAGTCAGATTTGGGGAGAGAGAAAGTATGTCCATTATTCAAACCTATACCATAAGTGACAGCTTACAAATTGGATTAGTTAGCTTGCTCACTGAGTGGACATTATATTTGCAGTTAAATATATACTAAAAGAAATAGGAAACGCTTAATTTATCATTTGTTTCAAGATATCTCTAAATCAGAATATACTTTGGAGGGGATGGCTGGGGGGAAAAAGAATTAAGGTTGTTATTTGACTGTCTTGAATTTGGGAATCCTATACAAATATGTATTTAGAAATGCTATTTTATAATTAAATGTTTTTATGTCTTTTCCTTTCTTGTGTTTTATCTAAAAGAATCACAGAGCTAATGGGATATGAACCAGAGGAACTTTTAGGTCGCTCAATTTATGAATACTACCATGCTTTAGACTCAGATCATCTGACCAAAACTCATCATGATAGTAAGTATGATTGAACAACTCAAGAATCCTCCAAATGTTTTTCTTATTGAAACTTAATAGGTGGTAAAACATTTATAGTTTGGATTTAGGTAATAAATTCCATTTTCAACATAATCCAATAAGAAACAAAATGTATTTGATTTCAAAGGTAAACTGTAATAAAATATGATTAAACTCAATAGATCCTTATGAAATCACTAACCTTTAGACTCAAAACTAGTATAGGTGATGTACATAATGTACTTTTGGTAATGAAAAGTCCCCCAAATGAGATTAAACTTTTATATATATATAAAAGTTTAATCTATATATACATAATTCAACACTAATTGCCATAGGACCACATAATTCCTAACACCAAGAGGAATTGATGTTTTATGGTAGAGAATAAAAGGGTTAATGGATTATCTTTGTTGATAGATGTAGGAATCAGAATAAATAGCCTTAGACCTATAAAGGTCTAAATCTATGATCAGGCATCTCCATTAGTCTTAGAAGTATTCCCAGAAATTTGGTGGCTTTAAGTCACCATGCAAAGTTATCTGAATGTTAAAAGTTTTAAGTCTTAGTTTAGGCCAAGGCCCTCTAGAATTAAATGTATTGGTATTTATAGTGGTAATGACAGTGTCAGAGCTACTCCTCCTAGGCCTTACCACATCTTCTACATCAGTCATGGGGGCGGGGGAGATACAGTTGTCATTGCTTCTTATAATTTTGAATTGAAAGTTGAGGTGTGATAGCATAAAGGGAATGATTTAATTGTGGGAGGGGAAAGGAGGTATGTGGTTTTTGAGTGAGCAAGCCTTATTTTTCTTTCCTCAATGGAATTTTAAAGTAACATAACATTTTAAAGGATGACATTAAAATGGAAGAAAGAAGGGGGAAAATTCTCCCTTTTTCCTCTATAACCACATTTTTACTTTTGGGAAATAAACTTTGCTTAAAATTATTTTTTTATTCCTAGTGTTTACTAAAGGACAAGTCACTACAGGACAATATAGAATGCTTGCCAAACGGGGTGGATATGTCTGGGTTGAAACTCAAGCAACTGTGATTTACAATACTAAAAATTCCCAACCACAGTGTATAGTGTGTGTGAATTATGTTGTAAGGTAAGTTTGGGGCATAAACTGTTTCATTTTGGGGGAACTGAATGTATTATTTTCTATGATGCTATTTCTGTTATGAAATTGTTTTTTCTTGTAGAAAAGCAACAAATATTATTTGTAGTTATAAGCATCATGAATTTCATAGGCCTCTATTCTGATTCCCTACTAATTCCTTTTAACAGAACAGTATCTGAATAGTGCCATGTTCTCCAGGTTTCTATGAAGATGATACACAATCTTACTCATTTCATTTTGTTTTATTTTTTAATTAAAAACCCTTACTTTCTGTCTTAGAATGGTCACTAGATATCTGTTTCAAGGCAGAAGAGTAAGGGCTAGACAAATGGGGCAAAGTGACTTGTCCAGGGTCACACAGCTAGGAAATATATGAGGTCCCACTTGAACCCAGGACCTGCAATCTCCAGGCCTGGTTCTCTACTGAGCACCTAGCTGCTCCCCAACCCCCCAAATTTTACTTCATTACAAATATGTATTAAATTCTTACCACGTGCAAAGGCACTGTTCAGGGAACAAAGAAAAAAATAGTCCCTGTTCTTAAGTTCTGGTGGACTATGATAATAATATTCTTTCATTTTCCCAGTCATATTTTAAATAATACTCTTACCTAGATGACATCTTCAATTAGATATTTTGTCCAAATCAAGCCAAATATGGATTATGCCTTCTGCTATCACCTTATTCTTATCTTGTCCTGGACTCTCTTCCTTATTATTCCTCTGTTCTATTTCATTTGGTGATCTCATCAGATCTAATTACTGTCTGTATGCTGTTGATTTTCAAATCATTTTATCCAAACCCAAATTTTCTGATGACTTCCAATCTCTCATTTCCAGCTTCCTATTAGATATCTATAACAGAATGTCCTGTAGAAATCTTAAAACTTAACTTGACTAAAACTGAACTCATTATTTTTCCCTAAAAATTCTTCCCTCTTTCAAATACCTCTTCTATTGTCAAGGGCACTACCATCCAACCTTCCAGGCTCACAATCTAAGTGTTGTCTTTAATTTCTTCCTGTCTCTCACTCCCCATATCCAATCTGTTGATTTCATCTTTGCACATGTCACATACTCCCCTTTCTCTCTTCTGACACTGCCACCACTCTTAATACAGGCTCTCATCACCTCATGCCTTGATTACTGTAATAGCTTGCTAGTGAGTCTGCCTTTCTCAGATCTCCCCCCTACACAGTCCATCATCAATGCAGCATTCAAAGAGATTTTCATCATTAAAGAATATTGCTTTCACTTTGGTTCTCACCTCCTCAGAACCTTTAGTAGTTTCTGCCTCTTGGATTAGAATACTGGTGGAGCTATAACTGCTTCAAAAGCCCAGTAAAGAAGGCTCAAATGCCTCACAAATTTTTTCATTTCTCCAAAGCTTTATTGATTTCACTTCACCATTATCATACCTTTTCCTTTTCCACTTCAGAAAATAATGGTCTGTGCTCTTACTTAATAACTATATATATATATATATATATATATATATATATATATATATATATATATTCTAAATGGGAGAGATAAAGAAAATGTACAAGTAAATGCATGACACCAAAGTACAAGTTAAATATATATAAAGAAAACAGTGAGAAGTGAAATCTTTAGGGCATATTAGTGAAGATTTTGGGAAGAAAGTAATTTTAAAACTATTTTAAAAGAAATTTATGGTTACAGGGTAAAGTGATATGTAAAGATCTAAAGGTGAAAGAGAGCAAATCATATGCAATTCTTGGAAAAGCAAATACATTCCCGTGGTTGAAACAGTCTGGGTGAAGGAACACAATAGAAAAAAAAACGAGCACACCAGCTAAGTACACTAGTTGATAGAGTGTCCCGGTAAATGACACATGCATTTTTCTTCATGCAGCATATGATACATGATACAAAATATCAAAAGTTTGCTAAAATCCAACTTTTCCCATGAAGTTTTAACTGGTTAATTGAAAAAGTGGCATTCATTTCCTTAAAATTACAACATTGACTTGGATCCTTGTTCCCCATATAAATATTAATCAATTCTTGTATTTCTGTATGTCCTCAATCCTGTCAATTTATCATTACATAGAACTATATTTATACCCAACCAATTGGCATTCAGCAAATTATTTTAATGAAAGTATACTTTATAGAAAGATTATGGTAAACTTAGTAGCTCTCATGTATTTAGTTATTATCTTTAGCTTTTCTTCAGGTCTGTTTATCCAGTCCTAACCTTTCTCTCATACTCTAGTCTCCCATCTCTAGCTGCTTTTTGAACATCTCAAACTGGATGTCCTGTAGACATCTCTACTCAACATGTCCAAAATCAAATTCATTATTTTTCTGCCCAAACCTTCTCCACTTCTGAAATTTTATACATTACTGAGGACATTACTATATTCCCAGTCACCTAGGTCAGCAAACCTACCTGTTATCCAAACTCCTGACTCTCTTACCCCGTTCCCCCACCTCATATCTAATCTATTGCCAAGTCTTGTCAGTTTTCCTTCATACCATGTCTTGCATATGTTTCCTTTTCTCCTATAACATCACCACCACCCTCATCCCTATTATAATACCCTGCTGGTCAGTCTGTGTGCCATAGGCCTCTGACTCATTCCATTCAAACCTCCACTTGGCTGTCAAATCGATCTATCTAAAGCTCAAGTTTGACCTGTCCAACCCACCCCCTATACTTCCCAATTCAGTCAAATTCAGTGGCTCCCTGTCACCTCCTGGATCAAAGAAATCCTCAAAGCCCTTTCTTTACAGGCTAGACCCTTCTTACCTTTCCACTCTTTCTATATTCTCTGAGATAGTGATATTGACTCTCCTCAAAGAGAGCTATTCCTCAAACCCAACAACCAAGCACTTTCACTGACCGTCTTCCAAATCTAGAGTTCTTTTCTTCCCCATTTCCATCTCTTGGTTTCCCTGGCTTCCTTTCAGTTCACAACTAAGATTCCATTTTCTACAAGAGCCTTCCTGATCTTCACCCTTACCTTTTACCTTTATTTTATTGATTATCTCCAATTTATCCTATATATCCTCATTTGTACCCAATTGTTTTTGTGTTGTCTCATCATTAGACTTAAGTTCCACCCTAAGCACATAATACAGTTTTTGGCTCATAGACAAATGTAATTATCTGATAGTCTTAAAATTTTTTTTTTACCAAGTTCATTCAGATATTTGAGAGTAGATATTAATTTATAGAGCTAGTATTTCATTTGAATTTTTAAGCCTAGGTGAATATTTGCTATGTAGATTAAGTAGTGAAAATAAAACTGAATAAAACCTTCACTTTTCATAAAATGTCTTATTGGTAAATTTTATTTTAAAAAAGAATGTCATATGAGGGTTTTCCTTATAGTTTCAAATGCTCATTTAGAGCTTACTAATATCTCTTTACCTTTGTCATAGTGGTATTGTTCAGCACGACTTGATTTTCTCCCTTGGACAAACAGAATGTATGCTAAAACCAGTGGAAGCAGTTGATATGAAAATGAATGAGTTATTGACTAATGTTGAAACAGAAGATACCAGCAGCCTTTTTGAAAAACTTAAGAAGGAACCAGATGCTTTAACTTTATTAGCCCCAGCTGCTGGAGATACTATCATATCTTTGGACTTTGACAATAATGGTAGGTATATATTTAATAATAATGTACACACTACCTGTGTTTAGTAAACAGTGAGCTATATACCTAGTTTTATGTATCATTTTGAACAAATTATTTTGAGACCATTGCTTCAGACTAATTTTATATAAAAATGTGTGAATATATGTATGTATATATATATGAAATATCATTTCTTTGATGGGACCATTAGAGCAAAGTGCTAGCTCAGCAGAATTTCATGCGGCTATAACCAACCACTTTTTTCATTTTATTGGTTTTATATAGCTTCCTTCATTAATTTCCTTGTCTGTACTACTCTTGTTTCTATTTGTTACATCTATGCATTTATGCTTCACTGTGCTCTTTAATTTGTTATCCAGCTCATTTAGTTTCTAAACTTGGGAAGTTTAGTAGAGTTGTATCACAAAAAACTAAAAGAATACACTGTTCCACATACCCTCAGGTTCTGCAGTTAAAAGCTGCATGCCCAAAAAGAGTGGTTTACAGGTAAAGAGAATAGACCAAAACCTTTTTTTCAGTGATATATGCAATTAGTAATTATATTCAAAAATAAAAAATTTCCCCAAAAAATTCATATTAAAATGCAAACTTACATTTATTTGCTATATGTCTGTGCCCCTAACTTTTGTAAATTTTTCTCTTTAAACAAGTTTAGCAGTATGATTTTTATTGTTTGAGCAAACTTAACCATGTATTCTGTACAAAGGTATGTTTCTTAATTTAATGAGGTTCTAAAGATAGTCTAGAGATTCACTTTTCCTCACCACCATTCCAGAAACAGATGAGCAACAACTTGAGGTTCCATTATACAATGATGTCATGCTCCCCTCATCTAGTGAAAAATTACAGAATATAAATTTGGCAATGTCTCCACTACCTGCCACTGAGACTACAAAACCGCTTCGCAGCAATGCTGACCCCGCACTCAATCAAGAAGTTGCACTGAAATTAGAGCCAAATCCAGAGCCATTGGAACTTTCTTTCACCATGCCTCAAATACAGGATCAACCAGCTAGTCCTTCTGATGCAAGCACTAGACAAAGTTCACCTGAGGTCAGTATCTTGAACTATAATGGAATATTTTGGTTTTCTTCCAAATCTAGTATTTCTGAATAAGAACTAAATTTAGAAACTTAATTTAAATTTTATTTTCAACTTAAGGACTTAAGGGTCTAAATATGGAATGCTTATGTTCCAAAAAGGAGATAAACATGCAAACATAAATAGTCAAAAGTAAAAAGAAGAGAGGCATCAACTGTCCTGAGCAAGAAGCTAAGTATTCTGAAAGGTATAGACGTGAGAGCAAGTACACTCTAAATAATTGGTTAGGAGGACAGAGCTGAGATTAGAGAAACACCTTGTGCATTGGTTGAAATGCATTATGATGGTATAAGTTTGGAACAGTGATGGGCAAACTATGGCCCACGGGCCAGATTGGAGGGGAGATGGGTGGCTGAAATGTTCTATCCAGCTATTTGACATTATTCCTAATCTGACAAATACAATGAGTAGGACACAATACAATGAAACTTCAAAAGAGTTGCCTTAGAAACAGACTGACAGATGAGCATTTCCTTTCCTTTGGTCCCCTCTTTAAAAAGTTTGCCCATCACTGGTTTGGAACATAGGTGTAAACCAGATTTAACAGAACTTTAATGACTAGGTTGAGAAGCCTGTATTTTATCATCAAGGCAATAGGAAGGTTTTTGAGTAGTGAAGTAACATGGGTAGAATTCATAGGCAGAACTCTGTTTTAGGAATATTAATTTGGCAGGTATGTGGAGAGGATTGTAGAAAAGTGAAGGTGGAAGCAGGAAACAATTAGGAGGCTATTAAAATTGTCCCCCCAAAAAGGTAATAAAGGCCTGAACTGTATATTGGCAGTGCAAGGGAGGGGATAGATGTCCAAACACATAATTGAAGGAACAAGATTTGATAGTAAATTGGAGAACTGATAATAAAGATTTGAAACAAGTTGGGAGATGAATGAAAGGGAGAAATCAAGGATGACTCCTAGGTTGTGAATCTAGGTGATTAGAAGAATATTTCCAGTGGTGCCCTCAATCATTAGAAAGGGAAGTTTGGAGGTGGGTGGGATGTAGAAGGAAAGATAAATTTTTTATTTTGGACATGTTGAATTTGACATACTTATAGGCCCAGGATAAGCTGTTCAGCAGGCAGATAATGATGTAAAACTGTAGTTCAGCAGGGAGAAAAGGCCACAGGCTAAAGCCTTTCTAAGTCAAATTTATCTTTAGAGAGTAGAAGATGGACAACAATTCATGAAAAATGATCCTGAAGGAAGGCAGGAAAAGGTAAGATAACTGTGAGTTAGTGTAATGGATATCAGCAGGAAAGAGTGTATACAGGTCAATAATTTCAAAAGCTTCAGAGAAATCAAGTTTAGAGGAAAGTCATTCAGGGGGGCAAAATGAGTTTTGCTTTAGGTATGTTGAGTTTAAAATGCTGATGGAGCATCCGTATTGAATTTAGCAATTAAGTTCTTTGGTAACCTTAGCAGTAGAGCAGACTAAATCGAGATCACAAAGGGTTGAAAGGCAAAGAATAGGAGATAATTTTTTTCACTAGGAATTTGAATGTAAAAAGGAAAAGGAATGGTAGTTTGATTTGGTAGGTCAGAAGTCAGAAAACAAGGAGTTTGAGAAGATAGGAGTAGAGATAAGCAAGTGTAGAATTTCTTTTCCCTAAGAAATTTGGATATGAAAAGAAGAAAGGAAGGTAACTGGTAGCTGGTAGCTGAGGGACAGTAATCAATGTCTAGTGAAAATTTTTTTAAGCAAGAGGGGAAAGCTGAATATTACATTCATAATATTTTCAGTGCACTGTGCTAGGCACTTAGCTACAGAGATGAATACACTTCTTACACCAAAGTAACTTGTAATTAAGAAGTTAAGGTGAAAGCATCTCCTGTACCTCACCACTATTTTATGTTTAAAGACAGTCAGGAATAAGCAACAGAATTGGGTGGGAATAATGCCAGAAGTTAAGATTAAGATATCATACAAATCTTGAATTTAAACATAGAGAAAAAACTGCCCTCAACACATGAGAAAACTCTTCTGGGGTTGACAAGGTTCAAAAGGATATCTGAGCACTGTTGTGCTATTTCCAGAACTGGAATGATAACGTGGTTTACCATATAAATCTAATAACTTCTCTTGTCTATCAATGAAGGTCTCACTAAAGAAATGGATATAAAACTATGTTCTTCAAGAGTTATTTTGCATACATTTAAAACCTAACAAAATGTGGAGACATTGAAGAGAATAATAAATATAGTTCATTTAATCTACTTTTACAGCCTAGCAGCTCTAGTGAGTATTGTTTTGATGTGGATAATGATATGGCTAACGAATTCAAGTTGGAATTAGTGGAGAAACTTTTTGCAGAAGACACAGAAGCAAAGAACCCTTTTTCTACTCAGGTATGTAATTTGTTTTTCTTTTTTTTTAGTTTTGTGATAATTATTTACATAAAACCTGTGGCAGAGCTAAGAAGAGTTTTGAGACATTTTTTTCCCTTACCTTTAACTTTCCTGATTAGACATAGTATATTTTTAGTAATTCTTTGAACGTGCAGACACGTTTTATTGTTACCAATTGAAAACTTTGTTCTCATAGCAAAATATTTTGTGTATTTTTTAAAGGACACTGATTTAGACTTGGAGATGTTAGCTCCTTATATCCCAATGGATGATGACTTTCAGTTGCGCTCCTTTGATCAACTTTCACCATTAGAGAATACTTCTACAAGTTCTCAAAGTGTGAGCACGCTTAACATTTTTCAGCAGTCTCAAACACAAGAACCTACCACCAGCAATGAAGTTAAAACAGTGAAAACAGAAGGTACAGATGACAATAAAATATTGATTGCCTCTCCATATTCTGTTTACGTAATTAATGAAACTGCCAGTGCCCCAGCATCACCATATGATGGGAATCGAAGTCGGACAGCCTCTCCTGACAGAGCAGGAAAAGGAGTAATAGAACAAATGGAGAAATCTCATCCAAGAAGTCCTAATCTGTTGTCTGTCACTTTGAGTCAAAGGTATTGATATTCTTTATATTAAAAAAGCTTTAATTTTGTTATTGAGAAAAAATGAGACCTTTCTAATAGCATTACATTTTATTTCAAAATAATTTCGTTGAAATTTAAAGCAACTAGGTTTAAAACTTTCTTTTATGGGTTTTTAAACTTTTTAAGTTGATTGTCATTGTTTTTAAAATAAATATTGGGCAGTTAGGACTCCTCTATTGTCTGACCCCTTGTTTTAGGGTTTTAGGGTCTCAGTATTATTTTCAGAGCTCATCTGTATAACTATACCAAGAATTTTTTCATAATCTACACTGCCTACTATAGTGTAATCTTCCTGCTAGTTTAAGCCTCTGGATCTGCTGGACACTAGGATTCTTCTTTAGTTCACTAAAAAAAGTGTTTCACTCTTATTCCCAGTGCACTTTCAACAGCTCCCACTTTACCCTTGCTGTACTGCCATCACTGTCTTGTATCAACAGGCTTTCTCCTCTTGGCTTCTATTCTACTTCATTATGTATTCAGCTGTTTTTTGAGGTTCCTGATGTGCTTGATCCTTATTGAAACTCTTAATATTAATTTCTCTAATTATCTTTTTCTTTATTTTTCTTCTGAGTTTGGTAGAAGAAATAAGACCTAAGTACTATATATGTCCCTTTAAAATTTATTTCATATAATTTAATTTTAAAACAAGTATGTATGGTTTTTGTCTTGCTGATGCTTCAGTGTTCTTTTTGTTTTTCTTGCTTACGCCTTAGAACAGTACTTTTCCTTTTCAGTGGAAGCATTTAGTATTTTAGCAACATTGCGCCCTAAAAAGACTTTTTGGGGATAAGCTAAGTATCTTACTTTTATTCATAGCATTTTTTTTTTATGGAGGAATCTTTTCCATCTTCTAAACAGACTTACACATCTGGAGCTTAAGATAGATAAGTTAGAAATTTACTCTTTAGGGGCAGCTGGGTAGCTCAGTGTATTGAGAGTCAGGCCTAGAGACGGGAGGTCCTAGGTTCAAATTCAGCCTCAGACACTTCCCAGCTTTGTGACCCTGGGCAAGTCACTTGACCCCCATTACCCACCCTTACCACTTTTCCACCTAAGAGCTAATACACAGAAGTTAAGGGTTTAAAAAAAATTTTTTTTTTTTAAATTTACGCTTTAGAAATTTTCATTATAATGAGATCAAAGCTATAATTGAGAACTCTAGGTTAATATGCAAAGTGACTATATTTTCATCCGACAGATACACAGTGGAAATATTGTCTTCTTTAAGTGTCCCTGTGTGCCAGGTACTATTCTTGGAGGTAGGGATGAAATGAAACAGTCTTTACTTGCAAGGAGTTCAAAGTGGGTTTTATCTGTATTTGTATGTATGTATATACATATACAGATAAAAAGAATAAATATAAATTGAGGAAGCCAGTAGCAGTTTGAGGAAATCATTATGTAGGAGATAATATATAAGTTGTGTCTTGAAGGAATTCTATGAGACAGAAGTGAGAGAGTGCATTCTAGGTATGGAGGTTCAAAAATAGTGTCACATCTAAGAAATGGAGAGTGAACCAGTTTGGGCTAAATTTTCAAGTACAAGAGAGTGATTAATGTACACTGAGGTTAGGAAGATGAAGTGGGACAAAGTTTTGAAGGGCTTTAAAAAGCTAAATAGTGAAGTTTATGTTGACTCCTAGGGGAAATAGGGAGCCACTGGAGGTAATAATGGAGTAAAGGGAGTTGATATGGTTAGTTTTATGGTTATGCAGAAGTATTAAAGATGTATTGAAAAAGGGAGAGAAACCTCTCCTCCCCAAATCCCCCCCCCCATTCCAATTTTTAAAAAGAAAAAAACCTTCCCATGTTTCTGTCCAAAAATGTTTCTTCAAAAACCCACCATCCATCTGCTTACATTACATGTCTTTATTAATGACATCACTAAACCTTCCAGTCACCTAGGGCTCAGCAATTCAGTAAATACTAGAATAGTCTCGAACCCTTAGTTTCATCTTTTAATTCTCTTCTTCTCTTATGCCATCCACAAGTCCTATTCCTATTGATCTTATTGTTGCAATATCTCTCAGATTTATCCTTTCTTTCCTGTACCCCCTTCTACCACACTAATTGAGGCACTTATAACCTCAGATTACTACCATTCTCTTTGCCCCCAGAATTTCTGTTCCAGATTTCATACTATTATTTCATACCTAATGCATAGCTCTGATCACATCACTTCCTTTGCTCATTTTTAAAAAAACAAAAGAAAAAAAACTTCTCCCCTTTGTCAGCTGTCTAAAGTACAAACTCTTTCCAGGTATTTAGGGTCCACAATGATCTAGCTATAATTTACTTTTTTAAAGTTTGGTGTTTTCCTAGATCCTCAACATTGCATTCTTCTCCTTTCTTCCACTGCTATGCCTGTTTTATACCCATGGAGATATAAGCAAGCATTCAACTTCCCAATTAAAATGGAAAGATTCTCTTCTTTCAAGGACCAATTCATATAATTTTTACTCCTCACATGTCCCTAGAATACAGAAAAGAAGAATTTTGGAGTCCAAGATGTTGAAAAATCTTGAAATTGTTGTGTTGTATTTTGTCAACTATCATCTCTCCAATTTATTTTAGTTTTTTTCAAAGTAATGTACAGTACTTAATTTTGTCTGTAATTATATGATAGTCTAGAATATTTCCTGTATTTACCTTTCTATATATTAAGTATGTACTAAAAGTCTATTCTCATATAGAATGTCTGCTGCATGTATAAAACACTGAATTGGGCATGGTTAAAGGGACACGGGGAGTGGGGGAGGTGTGGGGGACCAGATAATGTTCTAGGAGCTTGTTCATCCATCAAAAATTTGTCTTAATTTTTAATTCTTAATAGGTGTTTGTATTTGTAAACATAAAAATGTAATTTTTTGTCTTTTTTTAGTTGGGTTTTTTAAAATTAAGTTTGACAGGTTTTAAGCTATGACTTTATTTAAAGACAATTATATAAGATGAAGAAAAATGATTTTTTTTTTCAATTTTGAAGCTGTAGCTGTGATGAGATAGTTAAAACCTTCTCTATCTACAGGTTCTTTGTCCTGAAATCTGAATTCTTTTGCGTGTAGCTCAGAATCAAGAAACAAATGCTACATATCAAAAGAACACTGCACCCCTTTGAAAATTCTCCATCTAAAATAGTTGCTATAAAAAGTTTCAGTATTTCAGTAATATAGACAATTTGACATGCCAGATAAATGAGGCTTGCTAATTTAAAGTTTTTTACAGCCTATTCAAATTAGAATGATTTTATTTTCTCTTCAGAACTACTGCTCTAGATGAGGAGCTTAATCCAAAGATATTAGCTTTGCAGAATTCTCAGAGAAAAAGGAAAATGGAACATGAAGGTTCACTTTTTCAAGCAGTAGGAATTGTAAGTGCTGGTTTGTGTATATATACTTCTCTACCTGACAGATTTTCAGAGCTTTGCACTTAGATGTTTTTCTTGTTTCTTTTTCCAAATATTGAAGTCCTATCCAAATGTAAAAAGATATTTATTTTAGTCTTTTGTTTTCCAAGTTCTTTCCCTTGTTGGTAAAAGGAACAGAAGTACTAGTTGAATGAATCAAGGAATATGACTCGTTTAAATGTGTCCTAGTAATTTTTGTTTGAAATCATTTCCACAGATTGATTTTTGCATAGTTAGTTAGTTCTTTCCTCATAGAAGTAACTTTACCTCTTCAACACAATGACATATTGTTAAAAAGAGTGGGTAAGGATTTTTAGCATAGTCTAGCAGCTGGTGTCCTGATGTATTGTTGGTTTGGAAGTGATTTCAAAGTTTTCTGTGTAAAGATTTCATTGAATGGAATTTCAGTTATCTTCCTGTTTTTAGGGATCGTTACATCAGCAACCAGATGATCCTGGAACAACTATATCACTTTCTTGGAAACGTGTAAAAGGATGCAAATCTAGTGAACAGAATGGAGTAGAGCAAAAGACAGTCATCTTAATACCCTCTGGTTAGTTGTATTTCTGTCTTCTTAGCATCCATTGAAACAAGTAACTAAAACAAGTTTCAGAAAAAAATTATTAAGTTAATCATTTGCACTAATGAAAATGAATGATGCCAAATAGCTTTGAAATTTTGTATTTATTTTCAGTGTCTGAGCTGTTGTGGTTTTCAAAATCCTTATATTCATAGAATTTTAGTCCAAAGTAATCTCTTAAAGATTATATAATCCATTTGTAAAATGTTATATAAAAATTGCAGGAGTTTAATTCTTTGGCCATTTTTAACCAAAAAGAACACTCAAAAGACTTAATAATTTTCTTTAGAAAAGTTTTGGAAGGACTGTCATGTAGAGAGATTAAACTGTTCTTTTTGGGCCCAATAGGCCGAATCAAAGAGGCAAATTTAAGTTTGATGTAAGGAAAAGCTTCGTAACAATTTAGAGCTATCCAAAAGTGCAAGGAGGGGTGGGGGGTGCCTTTCTTGAAGGTTTCTAGGCAGACACTAAATGACCACCTGTTAGATATAATAGGAATTTCTTTAGTTTTGGGGTTAGACTAAATGGTTCTTAAAGTCCTTTGCAACACTCAGATCCTGTCATTCTTTAAAATGAGTTTAGAATGAGACATTGAGGCCCAGAAAATAAGTGACAGTCCTAAAGTTGCGTGGTCTGACAGAGCCTAAAATAGAATCCATATTGTCTAACTATAGAATCATAGTATTTTTTCCCAGTGTTCTATATTGCCATCCACCCCCTTTGCTTGATTCTTCCTTGCCTAAGCAAGTAGAATAACAACACCTAGGTGCTTAAATATTGCTGGTTTTTCTTCCTCAATATATTGGAAATCAACAGCTGCCTCAGATTTTTGCAAATCATCCAATTTAATTGAGTATCTAGGGTTCCTTGCTCTTCGGGTATTATTCTATATGCTAGAGTAAAGAGAATAGAATACGTGTGTGTGTGTGTGTGTAAATAATTAGTTTTCTGTGTTTACATACACACAAAACTAGTCATCAGAGAAGGTCTTGTCAACTTGTTATACACCTTTGTAACATTTCTGCTTTGTCTAAAAGATGTTTCTTTTTCTTTAGATTTAGTAAGTAGACTCCTGGGCCCATCAATGGACGAAAGCGGACTGCCACAGCTCACCAGTTATGATTGCGAAGTTAATGTTCCTATACAAGGAAATAGAAACCTGCTGCAAGGTGAAGAATTACAGAGAGCTTTGGATCAAGTTAACTGAGCTTTTCACAATACTCATTCCTTTTGGACACTGGTGAATCATCACCTAAAGCAGTCTATTTATATTTTCTATATCTGATTTTAGAAGCCTGGCTATAATACTGCACAAATTCAGTTAGTTCAGTTTTGGTCCTTTCTACTTTATTTACTTTAATGGTCTTTTTAGTATGTTCTTTAATGGATCAGAAACAGTGCGTTTTTATAATTCTTTGGTATTTAAACCATATAGTACACTATAGTAGCAATGTTAAAATATGCACCTTTTTATTTATTTATTTTTGGCTAGGGAACTTGTCCCTTGTTGAATTCTTATTAATGAAATGCCAGTGTAGTTAAACTGGTAGTAGCTTTCATCATGATCATAGGCAGTTGAAAAATTTTTACAGTTTTACTCAATTTTTTCATAAACAATAATGCTTTTACCAGCAGTACGTCATAGCCACAATCACACAATATATTTTCTTAAAAAAAAAAAAAAACCAGCAGTTCCTCATGCAATATATTCTGCATTTATAAGACTAGTTTTTAAGAAAATTTTTTGTTTGCCTATGAAGTTGTTAAATCTGGAGTATGTCATTGTTGGTCTAATAATAATGGTTCTCAAATGCTGTATGGTTTATGATTAAAATGAGTGAAGCTATTTACATGGTATAGAAAAAACGGGGGTTTTATCTGGAAGATCTAGCAGCATTTATTTGGATAAATTCTCTTACTTTAGAGAGATTTAACATTTCTGTAGTCACTGCCAGTTCAAAAGACAACAAAACCCTACCTGTAGTTGTGCAAGTTTATGCTAATATTGTGTAACAGATATTAAATCTAAATGTTCTGCTTACCCTGTGTGGTATAGGTGATATTTTGAGCAGATTGTATAAATAAATAATAAATCATGCATTGTTAGCAAAGTTGCTCAATATTTGATGTTTTGGTTTCATGCACTTTGTCGCTATTAACATCTTCATGTTTTTATATAGATTTCAATAACTGAATATATTTTTAGAAACCTTATTTTAGGAATATATAGTTGTCACATTAAACATCTTGTTTTTCTATGGGTATTGTACAAATTTTTCATTTTCTCATTCTTTTTGTTGTTTGTGGTTGGATCTAACACTAACTGTATTGTTTTGTTACATCAATAAACATTTTATGTGGACCAGGCCCTCTAAGAACTGTTTCATCAACAAACAGTATTTGAAATCTTAATGTAGCCACAACTTTAAGAATTCTTCACTTGCCTTTAAGTATTTTGCAAAAATCAAATTTGTCTTGACTATTTCTACTGTTGAAACTAAATATCCTTTATTGTATTATCATAAGTAATATTCTGTGAAATCCTTAAGTGTCATGTTGAGTAAAATTAAGCCCTATTATCTTACCATAAAAGGTATGTTTTTAGGGAATATTTGTTTAGATATTCTAAAAATTATAAATATTAAAATAATGCAATGTCAGTACTTTGGCTGGGGTGAGTCAATAAGAAATAATGGCTATTGTATATATTAATAAACTCGGAACTAAAAGGGACATTTTTGATTATCTAATCCAGGAGATTTTTTAATTTTTATGAACCTTAACTATTGTATTATAATTGGTTTCTTTTGTATTTTCTTTCATGTATTTAAAACTTTATTCTGAAAAAGGGTTTTATAGGCTTCACCTGACTGATATGGGTAGGGGAAGTCCTTCCATGATACCAAGAAAAGGTTAAGAACTCCTATTCTAGTCTAACAAATAGGAAAACTAAGCTCTACAGAGACTGTTACTTGCTTGAGCTTATGCTGTTTGTGATGGTTAAAAAAAAAACACCAAAAAACAGTGTCTCTGACTCCAAAATCTTGTGTTTTCTTGACTATATATCTGTTCGATGTAGCGTGGCCTGGACTAGAAACCAGATCTTCTGGCGTGAAATCTGATGTCTAGTGATATGTACCTTATGGAAAAATAAGGTATTAACTGCCAAAAGATATCAAGCATTATATCTAATGAATTGAGTCAGATCAAGTAGATGTCAAAATAGTTATTTGATCCATACCCCAAAAAGAGAATAAAATGTAATCAATATAAATCAGTGTTTTAGAATAAAATATATTGAAATAGGTTTTTTATGCAGCCTATTTTGAAGAACACTAATATTTTAACTGATCAGATATAATTTTTATAAACTATAACTTGCTTTTGATGTGATAAGCAAACTAGATCAAGCTACCTTGGTGTGGGTATAATCCTTCCATGCAGTTTTAATAAGTTTCTATAGTTCCCCCATCTCTCAAAAAAACCCAGCAAAAGGACCTGAAGAATTTTGCCTTAAGAGAATCCAAAGTTACCGCCTTTAAAAGGAGTTGATAAAATGAGACTCTTAATGGAAAAAAATAAACAAGATTTGGGATCTAAAAGATACTCAGAAATAAAATTCATGCAATTTGGGAATAAGATTTACTGGATCTAATCATTTGGCTGAAAGGAATTATATTTAGCATTTTCAGTTTGTGTGGTAATTGAAACACTTGAAAAATAAGAGTTGGTGATGACTACAATTAGAAACGGAAGAAAGGCAATGTGGTATAATAGATTTAGTATATAGGACCTGGAGCCAGGAAGACCCATGTTCAAATTTGACCCTAGATATTAGCTATGTGACCTGTGAGGAAAAGGATTTATTATACTATATGGGAAAAAATATTATAATGTTTAAATCCAACCTTATGTAACTAATGGCTGTCCACACCAAGAATGATAGTCCACACCCAAAATGTCACTTGACCCCAGTATCTCTCTGGGAATGCTGGAGATTACTACAAGGCATTTCTGATTCCCCCAGGCCCCAGATCCATCCAAAGCATTCTAGTTTGGGGTTACCACACCCAGGTACTCCAGAGAGGTATCCACTCCAAACTTCCCTTTTGGGTTACAATATCTCAGTCTATCTGGTTTTCAGGCTGCCCTCTTGGTAATATTGCTTAACCCAAGTAAGTGAGGTACGTGGGGTTCCAGTCTGGGTAACTTTTCAAAATCTTACATAATGTAAGTCTTCCTGAATCTGAGTAGAGATTTTCCTGCTTGCTCTCCTCTGTCAAATAACCTAATAAATGGCTTTCTAAGATTATTTTAGATTTGAGGATCTGTTTTCATGAACAACAGATCCTGGACTAGTCATATAACCTTTTAGCCTAGTTTCCCTTATCTAAAAAATAAAGCCTATCTCACAGGCTCGTGAGAATTATACAAAATGTTACTTTGAGATAAAAAGTGCTTTCCAAACCTTAAAAGTGCCAATATGTTAACACGTATAGGGCTCTGAGAAAAGGGTAGGAAGAAGCCTCTATGTTTCAAAGTTTTGCTTATTCCTTAAATATACTATCTTATTTCACAAAGGAAGTTTTAAGGTTGTGTCTTATAAAATGTTATTGGGTCACTTACTAAAAGAACCTCAGGATCTCTGGGCCTTTTCTTATGTTCTGTACCTGAACTTTCTTTCGTATGATCTCCCTTTACTTAGATCATGATCTAGGAAACCATCTCAATTTTCCACTTGTACCCCAAGTGCCCAGTAGAGTACTTTGCCCATTGTAGCACTTCATAAAATACTTTTTCATTTTCACACTGATAAATATTGGCATGTTTGGAAATGACCAGGAGAAGGGAAGAGCAAAGGATTATGGTCAGACTAGAAAGATTAAAACATAAAATAGGGTTAGAAGGGAAATAGTCATACAAAGTCCACTACCATTCAAATAGGAAAATTTCGGTTCCTTAAGCTAATTAAAATTTGATCAGTTAAAAATAGGTTGGTCCTAAGGTACAACACATCACCTGATGTGAACTTTACATTTTACTTTAAGTATGCAGCCTAACTTTTGCTTCTACAGAAAAATATTCCTACAAAAATGCCTTATGTAGAAACAAATGAAAGGCCACACTAATATATCTATTTTTCAGATATACAAAATTAAAATGAAATGTGGTTAATTCTGTAATTAATTTTTTAAGTGATTTTAATATCAGGTTTTAAATTTGTTTTGTTATTAGTTGTTATATAATTATCCTATTTGTGAGGATGATGGTACAGGTGTCTTTATTTTATAAATTAGATAACAAGCTCTTGTGAGGTAATTTGCCAGAAATGACACAATTCTAGGGAACCAGAATTCAAATTCAGGCCTTTTTTGTTCATTAAGTACATAACAGTTGATCTGATGAATGCTATTCTTCCACCCTGGTATCTCTAGATTTTCTTATTGATCAGACAACATAAGAATAGATACTAATGCTATGTAGAAATTGTATTAAGACCTCTAGTTTGGTGATTTCCCTCCCCCTCCCCATCCAGATTTCATTTGGCCATCTTGTTTTATTTGTACAATCTGCTTCAGTGACATTTAAATAACCCTTTGATTTTAATTTAACTATCATAACTACCACTATCATCCCAAACTCCGCAAAAAAAAAATGTACTTAGAATGGACATAAGAGCTTCAAAGTCTAAGGACAAAACTTAAAATGAATTGCTCTAAAGGTGCATTATTAAAGTTCATTTGAAAAATCTTCCTATTTTGTGGATTTTAAGTGGTATATTGGGTATATTGGCAAACGGTTTGCTAATTAGATTGATAAAAATGCAATTAATATAGAAAATTACTCTCATCTTTTCCCATTTAAAAAAATAGTTCCATAACCAATGCACGCCATTTTCACCCCTGCAAATAACGCTGGATATTTAGTTAAGTGAATCTAAATAATAGTTGAAGTTAACAGTGATTACTTAATACTAATGTTAACGTTTAAAAAGCACTTTTCATCCATTTTCTCATTTGACCTTCACAACAATCATTTACTACAAGTAGGAAGTTTATCCCTATTTTACAAAAGAGGAAGGGAGCCAGAGAGATTAGATGGCTTGCCATAGGCACCCTGCTCAGTGTCACGGCCAAGACTGGACGTCTGCAATTCTGATTCCAAACCTAGCGGTCTTTTCCCCTTCACTGCAACACATTCCCCTTTACTAACTGTGTGAAAGATAGAATTTAACTTGAGGGGAGGGAGGCAATTGTTGGGATTCAACCGGACTCCCTTTCGAAGGGGCGGACGTAGTTTTATTCTTACCTGTAAATGACGAAGATAGTAGCTGAGCCACGTCTTGACCTACATCATCCTCTCTCGCAATACTTTCGGTGCCCACCTTCCACTGTGACTTGGTAGAGCGAACCTGGCCTTCATTCATCACCAAGACAAAGGCGAAAGTGGATAAGCCTCTTCCCGGATTCCATAGGCTGCACGGAATATAAGATAAAGATGCCAAACACTAGTCACTCTAAGTGACTCGCTCGTGGCTCCGCCCAGTCCAGTTCCTGGCCACTCCCCCGTACGTGCTTCACCGCAGCACAGCAGCCCCTGCCCCTGTCGCTTGCCCCTCAGGCCCAGGGCAGTTGTGGAGCTACCGCTCCGCAGCTTGCTGCTTCCCAACGTGCCGCCCCGAGCTCCCTGGCCGTCTACGTGTGATTGTGCATGTTGGGAGTTGGCGGTTCACTTATCTAACCCTGTGGATGGGAAGAGGGCTGCCGGAGGGTCAGGACAGCCTTTTATCTTGAGTTAACCTTAGGAACCTGACTGATGCAGCCTCTCCCTTGCACAAATTCCATTCATACAACAGATGGTGCAGGAGTCACTGACTTCAAGGATGGGACACACTGGAGCTACTACTTCCTAAGCAGTGATTGTGCAAACTGATCGTGGTCAGAAAGTAAGAATATTGCAAGATTCCTGATGATTTGAATCTTAGTTCGCTCTTAGCCTTGTCTTAAAAAATCAGTTCCCTCGGGAGAAAGCAGAAAGGTGGGCTTGTTCTCTAACTGAAGGGAATGTTTGTAGAGATTACCCAGAGGTAATTGCCAAGCTGGGTTATTATGGCAAAAGCAGGTGGGAAATGTTGCCATTTCACTTGATTATAAATCCAGTAGAATTAGGGAGGTAATATTTTTGGCAAATCGTAAAGGACCTTCCTTTATACCAAGCATTAAGACACTGAATGAAGGCACATTCTGAAGATAGAGATTAAAGGAAAAACAGTGTTTGCCTTCAGTATATCCAGGACAATTCGAAGATAGATAATAAAGGTATCGGGAAAAGGACACATGAGTTGGGTCTTGAAGGATCAGTGGTTCAGTTTTTCCTGCTTTCCCTGTTATATTTAAAGTATCTAAGCAATAACAGTAGCTCTCAGCAATCATTAAAGATAATATTTCATTTTACAGATGAGGATGAGCCTCAGGCAATAAACATTAAATACCTGTTATGTACCAGACACTATGCCAATAAGCCTTGGGGATACAAAGAAAGGTAAGACAGAGTCCCTGCCCTTGACAAGCTCCTAATTAAGTGACAGTGTCACAGAGTTACAATAAATTCACTTGAAAGTCCAGTGTAAAATGTTCCTGGTGATGGGAAAGTAAGCAAAATGTTACAATTGACTCTGACCTAATGGTCTTGAGTATTCCAGTAATTAATAGTATAATTGCATAATTTATATTGTTGTAAAAATCCAGGTATTTATAAATAACTTTACCCTTAGTAGGCCCTTAATCAACCAATAAACAATTATTAGACACCAACCATGTGCCAGATACTCTCTGGAGATACAAAAGAGGCAAAAAGCAATCCCTGCCCTCAAAGAGGTTTACAAGTCTGATGGAGGAGACAAAATGCAAACAAATATATGCAAGCCATATACAGGATAAATAGAAGATGATTAACAGAAGTAAACCACTAGGATAAGAAGAGTTAGGTAAGGCTTCCTGTAGAAGACGGGATTTTAGTTGGGACTTAAAGGAAACCAGGGAGAAAGAGCCAGAAAGAATGAGAGTTGGAGTGTCTTGTGCATGAAATAGCCAGGAGGCCAGTGTCACTGGATCAAAGAGTATTTGTCAGGGAGTAAGGTGTAGGAATGCTGGAAATGTAGGAGGGGGCTAGGACTTTGAATGCCTGACAGAATGTATAAAAGGATATATTCATCAAAGAATCAGACTTTCTCTGTTTCATTTTTCTCCCCAAGAGATCCTGAGAGTGCAATATTTGTATGAATGGCTGTGAGTGGTTTTGGAAAAGCATATGACAGAGGTTAATATGTATTTAACCATGTGACGTGGACATTTGAAGTTGCTTAGGGTTGTTTCTTTAGTATCCCCAAGTTTGAGAGTAGTCAGAATTATTTTTAGTCTCATAAGGAGGATATCAAACTGCATATCAGAATAGAAAGGGAAATTTTCTGGGTAAGCACAGTGGTGAGAAATATCTTTTTTTCCTTTCCTTTTCAAACTACACTAAGTTGAAGAATTCAGTAATCCAGTCTTCTGTCAAGAAAAGGAGAATTATCTGAACACCATGCCTCTTAGGAATAAAAAAAAAAAGATATTTTTGGCTCTGAATGCTGGAAGGCTACCTAGCACATCTTTTGTGGTTCAAATCTGACCTCAGACTAGTTGTGTGACCCTGGACAAATCTTTTGTCTCAGTTTCCTCATCTGTTAAATGATCTGGAGAAGGAAACGGCAAACCACCCCAGGATCTTTGCCAAGAAAACCCTAAATGAGGTTACAAAGAGTCAGACACAACTGAACAACAATAACTAGCTATATGACTGTGGCAAGGCACCGTTTGCTTCAATTTCTCTTAATTACTCTGTTTTCTTCAATTTACTCAATTGTAAAATGGGAATAATAATAGAACCTACCTCTCAGGGTTTTTTTGTGAGGATCATCTGAAATAATATTTGCAAAAGCATTTAGCACAATTCCTAGTGCCTAGTAGGCACTATATAAAGACTAATTCATTTTCCTCCCACCTCATTAAGAAAATACTAGCACCTAGGCAGAGAGTGGACTCAACCTAAAATTTTATTTCAGTCTGTCTCTAGGTGAATCCTACACTCATTGTGGTTGAAGCAAAGGTCAGTTTAATGGAAATAGCAGATTATAATCTATCATTGGATGGACAGGCAACAGGAGGGGCAGTTGAGGAGTTGACCTTTCCTCAGGTCTCTCTTGCCCTGGTTCCTTTTTCCTAAGATGGTTATAGAGCAAATGACTCTCCTTGCTACCTCCCTTCTCTGCCATAGCTTAGTCTTCCCTTTGGTTTTCAAAAGTGTGCTGGAATTGCCACACTTGCTTCAATATCTAAGAATCCAAAGACTCAAGAGTCTCTCTCTTCCATTTCTAAGATAGCTGCAACCTTTTATACGAATTGCTTAGGGCAGTGGCCCAGCTGTCTTCCACAATGGCCTCAACTGATTCAAAGAGTTGGACAGGCCCAAATTCCCTCTCAGATAGGTGATAGGATAAGGAAGGGGACAAGGGGTTCCAAGAAGAGTACAGTGTAGAGTTGAATTGGTTTACCAAGAGATCACAATGGAGAAGGGAAGAGATAATGGCTGGGGAAAGAACTGAAGGGTGGAGGGATAAGAGATCTCAATGAGGTTGGAGAACAGAATTTGGAGTTGAAAGGCAGAAGGAGGTGTGGAATAATAACAGATTTTGATCAGATAAAGAAATGTCAGAGTTCATTAACCTA
Source organism: Gracilinanus agilis (assembly GCF_016433145.1). Lineage (NCBI taxonomy): Eukaryota > Metazoa > Chordata > Mammalia > Didelphimorphia > Didelphidae > Gracilinanus > Gracilinanus agilis. The sequence goes on along the minus strand of NC_058131.1, from coordinate 466,211,743 downwards.
GATGTGGAATACTTAAAGGTGATGGCAAGATCAAGGGTATGGCCATATATACATGTAGCAGTAGTAGAGTGGAGGAGGAGGTCCAAGAGAAAGAAGGTGGGAGGATAGGATATTTGAGGGAGTATCAATCTGTATTTTGAAATTCCCTTGTATGAAAGCAGGAATTGAGGATATAAAGATTATAAGACAGGCACTGAATTCTCTGAGGAAGGAAGGAGAGCTGTCCTGGAGATCTGCAGACAAACAATCTCCAAAATCTTAAATGGGTGATAAATAAAGATCAATAGGAGGAGAAGTGTTGGTGGAAGAGGGACAACCTGGAAGTGGCAGTGGTGGGCAAGGAGTAGTCCACTTTGTGGGACTGTTCAATAGCTATTTCAGTTTAACTTCCAATCCATGAAGTTTGCACAACTCACAAGTCAGGAACTCCTGGCAGGAGCATCAGTGATTTGGGATTTGTATTTCTTTTAGCTCTAACACCCTTTGAATATTTTCTTCTGTTGGTTTGCATATTTTCATCTAAGAATTAGTGTTTCAGAAAGTAGTATCTCCTACTCATCTCCTGGTCCCAAGTTAGGCACTCCCAACCTCTTGAACTCATGAGTACTTGGTACTCAAGTATCATGGTACTTGGAATGCCTGTCTCTCAGGACTGCAGTTTATCAGCTTGGGCCCAGAAAAAGAAACACAAAGCAGAATTAGTAGAGAGGGATTTGGAGTCAAAACCTCAGGCTTGCCTAGGTAAACATGTATTTCAGAAGCTTTCATCAGCCACTGTGATTCCAGGGATACTGCTACCAATGATGAAGATCATTCTCCCTTTTTCCTTCTCTCTCCTTTTCCCTTTCCACCATGCATTCACATACAAACTGTAGCAGCTTCTTTTCTTAGGAACTAAATTGGTTTCTAAAGTGTCTAAATTAGTCAAGAGGGAGAAATATGCCTTTTGTTTTTCTTGTTTATAGTTTTGTTTCAGTATGCTGAAACTCAAGTTCACAGGCTTTTAGTCCCACGGGAGAAATATGAAATTTCATGTCTTTTCTGAATCAAAACTCATGGATTCCCCATCTCTCTCTCTCTTCTGGAGAGAATTACTTTTGCTAATCTGTTTTCTTTAAAAGTTTAATTGACAAATAATAAATCCATTTATTTAAGCTCTGTTGGGCTTTTGTGTACTTGTGGTGACAGTGGAGTTGGGAAAAAGTACTGAATACAGAGTCAGGAGACCCGAGTAGGAAGCTTGGCTCTGACAGGGAAGGTCAGGATGCATGGTTTCAAGCAATTTACTTCTCTTGGCCTTGATTTCTTAATTTGTAAAAAATGAAGAAGGAAAAAGAAATCTTCGCTATCATCCTTATTTTAATATGAGTAATATAAATATACACATTATGTTATTAGTTAAGTTTTTAAATTACAGAACTTAAGACATATTGCTATGTTAAGATAAATTTGTCCTTATTGTCTAAATATTTTGATGAGGTTCTTAGGTGGCAGGTAGGGCTAAACATCAATCGAATTTGGCTCACCCCCTCTCTAAGGAATACTGTAGCAGTAAAAGGATTACTTGATGTGCTGTCTCTCTGGCCTCCTTCCAAGAGAGGTATCAGGTTAGATTTATATCGCTCTGTACCACCTCCAACATTGTCCATCTAGGTAAACTCTAATTTCAGAATAAAAGCCATTTTCCTGCTTCTCTTATGGGGTGAGGGTCTAAATTTATATTTAACAGCTTAAGTTAACCACCAAATGTGGTTACACAGCCATATTTTTTATCCTGTAAAACCACTTATCTAAGCAAAGAGCAGAAATCAGAGAAGTTATGCAGATTAGAATACACAAAAAATACACAAGTATGAATGAGTTATTTAGATAAGAATATGATAAATTCCCAGTCCAAACCAAGAGAGGGGGCCTGATTTTATTTAAGGAATTTTCTCTCTGTCTGTCTGTCTGTCTGTCTGTCTCTCTCCAGTTTCTAGGGAGGCAAAATTGGAAAGCAGACATATGTTGAAGACTTCGCTCCTCTTACATGTCTGAAACTTTTTTTTTTAAACCCTTATCTTCCGCTTGGAGTCAATATTGTGTATTGGCTCTAAGGCAGAAGAGTGGTAAGGGTAGGCAATGGGGGTCAAGTGACTTGCCCAGGGTCACACAGCTGGGAAGTGTCTGAGGCCAGATTTGAACCTAGGACCTCCCGTCTCTAGGCCTGGTTCTCAATCCACTGAGCTACCCAGCTGCCCCCCATGACTAAAACTTTTGAAGTCTTTCTCTCTCTCCATATTTCTCTCCCTAAGGTTTTCTGAAACCATGACTCCTTCCCAAGAAACTCTGGCCCTAACTCTGCCCATTTCCAGCATTGTCTCACAAATTAAGCATCACCTATCTCTCTATAAACTCAAAAATGTACAAAATAATCCAGGCTTATTTAAAAGCCTGGTTACATTTAATTTAAAATAGAAAATTAAAATTTAATTTTACAAAATCACATAATTTGAGCATTAATAGAAATCTCATTGGCAATGTAGTTCAACAAATTCATGAAAAGAATTCTCACCATGATATATCCAACATATGGCATCCAGCTTCTGATTGAAGTTCTCAAAGAAAGGAGAATCCACCATTCAAGGAAAGTCATTCTACTTTTGGGTAGCTTAAATTGTTTAAAAAAATTTCTCCCCTTAATATCTAGTCTAAATGTTCTTCTCAACAACTTATAGTTTAGTTCTTGAGGCCAAATAGAACAAGTATTATCCTTCCTCCATATATCAGCCCTTCAAATACTTGAGGGCCACTTTTTCTAGCCCCTCCCTCACCTCTGAATCTTCTCTTTTCCAGCTAAACAAGCTCAGTTTCTCCTTTAGCTGAGCATGTTTGTATCCTGGTTGCCTTCCTGAATATACTCTTCAACTTATTAATGCCTTTCTTAAACCGTGGCACCCAGAGTTTAATGCAATATTCCAGCTGAGGATTAGTGAGGGCAGATTACAGAGAAACATTGCCTTCCACTCCTGTTAAGTTGTTTTTCAATGCAGTGCAATATCACATTATCATTTCTAGCTGCCACTTCACTCTGCAGATTTTTAAGGAGCTTTCAGTCCACTAAAATCTTCAGCTGTTTTCCCAAACAACTGCTATCTAACCAGCTTTCCCTATCTCGTAATTGTAAAGTTTATATTTTTGTTAAGCAAGTGCAAGACTTTACATTTATATTTATTGAATATAATCTTCTTAGATTTAGCCCAATGATTTAACCTGTTGAAGACCTTTTTATATCTCAACTTTATAAAACATCATATTAGCTATCCCATCTAGTTTCTGTAAACTCCAAATTTGATGAACATGGCATCTAGCTCTTTATCAAAGTCAATGATGAAAATCTTCAAAAGGCACAAGACCAAATATAGGTTTTCCTAGAATTACATTAGAGACTTTTTGCCACTTGAATAATCAAATATTACTCTTTGAAAGTCATCCAGATAGTTCTAGCCCACTTTTCTCCATCTTCTCCACAAGTTATATTTAAAAAAACTTTGCTAAGATATAACTTATGCCAATATTCCTACCCTTATCTCCTAATTTAGCAATTCTGTCAAAAAAGAGATAGTTTGAAATGACATATTTTTTCTTATAGAACACTAAAACAGTTCTGAACTGTTCTTGAACTTACCATGGCCTCTTCTCTTCTCTAGATATTTCTCAATCACTTGGGTTCCAGAATTTTCCTAGGAATTAAACTTATGCTTACTGGCCTATATTTTGCCAACTTGTCCTTCACATTCATTTACAAGAAATGGTAAATGGCTAAACCCTGGTGTCTTGCTATTATAGGATGAAAATGTCAACTAATTGTGGGTCCTTCTAAGAACTACTACACTATATAACTATAAAATTTATACATATAGATAAAAGTCAAGCAAATTGTTTCCTAGACCAGTGATGGGGAAACTTTTAGAGACTCAGTGCTCAAACTGTGCCCCTCACATACATGTGAACCACCCCCTCACCCCAGACAGGGGAGGGAAGAAGTGCTCCTATTGGGCTGCTGGGCAGAGGGGCAGGTAATATGAGAAATGTCCTCAAGTACAAGTGAAGAGGGAGAGGAGAGCATCCTCCTCTGGCAGTGTGCCATAGGTTTGCCAACATGGTTCTAGCCAGAACTTGGTAACTTAAATGAAGATTTAAATGGAAATAGCCATACCCCCCTGACTATGTCTAGTCTCATCAGAACAAAATGTAAACAAATCATTCTAATCCAATGACTGAAGCATATCAATTATCCTAATTGTTTTCTGTTTTCAGATATTAACCTATAATTTATATAGTTATAACTTAGCTAACATTTGCATTTATATACAAATAAATAATAAATGCATAGAAGGGGTGCTAAGTGAGGGTCGTGTTAGTTATATTTCAATGTTATTGGTTCCTGTACTTTTTCTTACATTTTCTTAAGAATTTAATTATTTTATTCTTCTTGTAAAAAAAGCTAAGTAAATTGTTTTATATTTATGCCAGTAAACTTCTAGAAAAATGGTATCTAACTTTTTTTGTCAGAAGATGGTAGATAAGTGATTGCAATGAGGTTTATTTTTAGAAATTCTCATGTAAATATTTCACATACAAAATAGCTATTTCTATGTTAATTTTAAAGAAAAGATTCTTGTCAGATCTGAATAAAATACTTTGTGGATTTGTCTGATGTTCTTCTGTTTTAAAAATAAACCCTAACGCAAAGAAGGAAATTAAACCAATGAAAATACAGTAACTCTTGGAAATGACTGTTTTTATACTGGTTAGTAACCTAATGAGTTTGAGGATCCCTTGAGCTAATCCAGGGGTCTGCAACCTTTTTGGCTGTGAGAGCCATAAACTCCACATTTTTTAAAATGTAATTTCATGAGAACTGTACAATATGTTTAACGCTGAATACAAGTAAATATGTGCATTTTATGTAAGAACAACACTTTTAAAGTACAATAAGTCTCTGAACTATTTTTAATAACGTTATTATGTGCTAACCAATGATGAATAAAGTACATTAATGTGACTTCTGGTGCTGCATGGTTTGGGTGATTATTAATCAAAATTATTTTGATTATTAATCAAAAAACAAGACTTAATGGGGCACTATAGTACTGATATAACTGCACACATACATATAAAACTCCTTTACACTAAGAAAATTGCTGAAATAAAGAGAGAAAAATTCAGGGAAGAATACTTTTTTCCTCTCCCTCTCTCAAGTCAGGCAACAGGAGAAGAAAAAGCTGCTGGCCTGCTGGATAAGCCATTTGGCCACATAAATTAAGTAGGAGATCAGGAGATTACAGAAAATAACATGACTTGTGTGCAGGCATTAGTAAGTAGTGGGGGAAGAGGGTACCTTTTCATGGAAAACTGGCCAGGACACATCACACACATTTCCTGGTACAGGTGTTTATCAGTGCTGCCTACTCAATCATTCTGTATTAAATGAAACAACTACTGGGGAGAAATGCTTCTCACTAATGAAGCATATGTAAGGATGTAATCTGACTATAGTTTCCCTTTAAGAGCAGGTAGAAAAGTTAAAAACAATAACAATCCCACAATTAGGGAGTGCAGACCCCATGAATGCACTGAGATAAAGGCATGTAAATCAGAGGCAGAGGGGTAGAGAATGTAGACAAAAGTGATCAATCACTATACAGAACCCCAAGATGTCAGTAACAGGTGTGGAAAGAGTAAAAGGAGGGCAGAAGGAGGAACACACAACACACCTACTAAGTGGAACTAAAGACCAGGATTTGTCTCTCTGCAATATCAATGAGGGAGCCTTCTATCTTAGAAGATAGTTGCAGTACCGAAAGGATCACATGACATATCACGTGACGCACGATGTCGTGCGTAAACTGTTAGTTACTGTGCCTCAGTTGACTTTATGGCTCCTGCAGAAAGAGCCATATCTGGCCCTCAAAAGAGCCAGATATGGCTCGAGAGCCATGCGTTGCCGACCTGTGAGCTAATCAGTGGGATATACTATCTAACTACTATATGGCTTCTTGGAGGAGCAAATGACCATGGTGAGGATCAACTCGAATCTTAAAGAATTCATCAGGCATGCTCTGTTGATCTTGGCTGGACCTTGTGATTTGCTTAGAGTAAGACAGTAAAGACCTGAGGTAAAAGTGAAATTTTTGTTCAAAGTGCCTTTACCTTTTGAAGAATTATAATGTACTATTTAACAAAAACTGCTGGGAAAATTGGAAAACAGGATAGCAGAAACTAGGTATAGACCAATATTTCACATCATACACCAAGATAAGGTCAAAATGGGTATATGATTTAAATATAAAGAGTGATAACATAAGTAAATTAGAGGAACATAGACTATAGTTTACCTGGCAGATCTACAGAGAAGGAAAGAATTTATGAACAAGAAAGAGATAGAGAGCATTATAAGATGTAAAATGGATTAATTTTGAATAAAACTATCCATACCCTTTGATCCTATAATGCTACTATTGGGTCTGTATCCCAAAGACATAATGAAAAAGAGGAAAGGACTTACTTGCACAAAAATATTTATATTGGCTCTTTTTGTTGTGGCAAAGATTTAGAAATTGAAGGGAGGTTCATTAGTGGATGGTTGAACAAATTGTGATATATGTTGGTGATGGATGTGTGAATCATTGTGTGAAAATATTAAGACTATGATGTGATATCATTCTATACTATGAATTTGCCTAATACAAAGTTGTTTATATTGAAAAACTACAATGTTCTACATTTTTCTCCTTCTGAAAGACAAAAAAATGTGTTTCGATTTATTCTATAAGAATGAATTAATTCGTAGTTAGAGAGGGGGAAAGTGGACAACTTACAATATTTATAAAATAAAGATATCTTATTACATATATTTTATAAATATATATGTATATAATATAAAACAAGAAGTAATCAACTATACAGAAAGAAAAAAAGATATTTCACTACAAAGTCAGTGAAATTTAGAGATAGAAAGCCAAAAACTTACATGGTCATATTTGGTCACAGAGTTAGAGCTGTGTGTGCAAATGACACCTTTAAAAAAAATACAGTTTTAAAGGAAAAGTTCATGGTAAAATCTATCTGTATTAAAAAATGAAAAATTCAAGATTTTATTGACTCAATATTATACATAATATAGATTAAAACTCTTTCTTTGACAGCATTAGAAGAGTTGCCAAGAACTATCACCAAAGCTTTTTGAGATCTTCTAGTAATATAAGCAAAATTTTCCCTTGGCAAGGTGAAACAGTAGATAGCACTGGACCTGGAGTGAGGAAGATCTAAGCTCAAAATCCTGTCTAAGGCATTTGCTACCTGTGAGAAATCACTTAGCTTGTCTGTCAGGGTTTCATCAACTGTTGAATAATAATAATAATAGCACCTCCCAGGCTTGTTGTGAGGATCAAATAAGATAATATTTGTATAAGCGCCTAGAACATTTTTAACTGTTTGCTTCCTTCCTTTAAAAAAAGTAGAAAAAAGATCCTGTCAAATCAAGCATATACTTCCTTTTCTTACCAGGCTACTCATTCTGGGGTCAAGAAGCCACATTCTTAGATATTTAAGTTTTTTGCCCAATAGGATCTACTTGCTGATACAGTCTCTAACATGATATTCAAAATGTTTAACAGTCACTCTTCCAGAGTTTAACAGTTTTATCATTTTCTAATGCAGCTGATGCAATAATGTTTTCTGTTGGGTGACAAGCTGTGGAGATCACAACGTCTGTGTGACCCTGTAATTTCTGCACAATCTCTTTTGTCTGAAGGTTCCAAATGTAAACAAGGTTATCTTCTGACCCAGACACAATCCACTTTCCACCGGTGACTAAAAAGTTAGCAAAAATACAGTATTTTTCATTCTTGTGGCCAGTATATGTCTTTAGGCACTTCCCCTTGCTGTAGTCCCATAGCTTAAGAATATTATTCAAAGTTGCAGCAAGAATATATTTACCATTTGGAGAGAATTTCACAAAAGACACAAGAGGATTATCATGACCAATAAGTGTTTTTAAACATTGCCCCGACGCCGTATCCCAAATACGGCAGAGACCATCATAACTACTAGACACTATCAAAGATCCATCACTATTAAAATGTACAGCTGTAACTGGGTCAGAGTGAGCAGGTAATGTCTTGAGACACTTTCCCGTTTTCACTTCCCATATCCTTACGCTTTCGTCAAAAGAGCCGGAAACGACGAGGTTGGAGAGGGGATTGAAGCTACAGCAAAAGACGTAATTGCTGTGTCCCTTGAGGGTTTTTAGACATTTCCCCGAGCTCACTTCCCAGATTTTAAGAGTTTTATCGTCGGAAGCAGACACAAGAAGACTGGAATCTGAAGACCAGGCAACATCTGAGATTTCCAGTTTATGCCCAGATATTGTTTTCTCGCATTTTCCATCATATGCTCCCCAAATTTTAATGAGTTTATCTGCAGAAGAACTTGCTAACCATTCTCCATTAGGGCTAAATTTTACCGAAGAAACAGCTTTAGTATGTCCTACTAATGTAAATTTTAAGGTGTAGTTTGGGTTTACAGGGGCAGGTTTGCTCTGATTGGTTGAGGAGGAAGGTGTAGGTTGTGTTTTCCGGGCTTCAGATTCTGGTTTCTTTTCCGTTGCCATCGTTCTGAAATGGACGAGTCTGGCTTCAGGTCCTTAAAGGCGTAGGGGTGAATGAAGATACAGTTTCAACAAGACTTCACGAAAAGAAAACGAGTTTGGGAAGTTTAACCTCACCTTTGCTAGGCTCAGCACGAGGGATCAAGAAGAATCTCTCTCAGCCTCCTCTTCTCTGGAGTGGACTCCGCTCGGCCCAGCCGGGAGAGGACGGAAGCAGCAGCATAGGCTCCTCCTCCTGGCACTAGGCTAATAATGTCTAAGCTTCCCCTTCTTTAGCTAGGGGACTTTTACTCCTCCCCAGCTCTAATACCTGGGCTCAGTGAACTAACTTGTAAGGCATGGCTCCATCATGCTTTACTCTGTTGTGGTGCCTCCTCCGCGCCGGACTACAGATCTCTTTGGCTTCTTTTAATTTCCAACTAAAATCCTACCTTCTACAGCTCAACCCCTCTTAATTCCAGTGCCTTCTCACTGTTAATTTATTTCCTTTTTATCCTGCATAGAGCTCGTTTGTATATAATTGTTTGCATGTTGTCTCCTCCATTAGATTGCTATGCTCTTTGACGGCAGGGCATGTTTATTTCTCTTTTTGTATCCCTGGTGCTTAGCACAGTGCCTGGCAAAGTGATTGGTGCTTAATAAATGTTTATTGATTGATTGCTTCCTTTTGGATTTATTTCAGGGACTTATTCACATCTCACAAAATAGATCTTTTAACACAGTATCTTTAACAGTTAGTTTAATTCATTGTTGGACCCTTTCACCCATAATGTTAGATCCTAAACTTCCAAAGACCAACCTCATGTTTATATGGATGCAGGAGGCCTTTTAGCTCACATGGGTAGAGACTTAGATTTGAGCTCATATCTGGAGGTATACTGGAGTAAACTCTAGGAGGGTGCCATATGAAATAGTTTGAAAGATAAAACCTGTTTTGTATAGACTCAGAACCAGACATCTAGAGCCATAAATAACATGTATAACACTATAGTTATTGAGGGTTTTCTTGTTTAGGTATCATTGGAATAAATTTGAGATAGAGATAACTTCATCATCCTTTAAGATCTCAGCCTGGGTACTCCATCTCATCACTACTTTTTGCCTCTTTGTATGGAGGATAGGGCCTTGAACTTTAAACTTACATTTAAGAAAAGAACTTAGTTCACACAACTCCTTATTTCTTACTTGGCTGCACTACTTCTTTTTCTTTCTTTGCTTCATTTTTGAGCTGGTCAGTTCTGGCTTTTAATACTTTGTTTTCTTGTTTTAGTTCAAGTATTTCCTTTTTCAAATTGTCTTCAGCCTCTCTTTATTTTTTTTAGTTCCTGAAGTTCTTGAGTTGCTATGTTGGCAAAAAAGAAAAAAGAAGTACTCTTTGATATGTAGTCAAAGTTTATAATTTCTTTTTCTGGAGGTGAATAGCATTTTTTCATCATGGGTCCTTTGTCTTATATCATTGTATTGATCAAAGTAACTGAGCCTCTTACTGTTGATCATGATATCACAGTGTAAGATGATCTGATTCTGCTCACTTCACTTTGTATCAGTTCATATAAATCTTCCCAGGTTTTTCTGAAACCACCCCCCTCATTTCTCAAAGGACAATAGTATTTTAACACAACCATATACCACAACTTATTCAGCCATTCTCCAATTGATGGGCGTTCTCTCAATTTCCAATTCTCTTTGCCACCACAGAAAGAGCAGTTATAAATATTTCGGTAATATAGGTCCTTTCCCCTTCTCTCATTAAAAAAAATCTTTGAGCTACAGACTTGGTAATGGTATTGCTGCATTTTTATTTGCACAATTTTATAGCCCTTTAGGCATTGTTCCGAATTGTTTTCCAGAATAAATGGACTAGTTCACAACTTCACCAACAGTGAGTTTGTGTCTCTATTTTTCCAGATCCTCTCCAGGATTTGTCTATTTACTTTTCTGTCAGGTTAGGCAATCCAATAAGTGTGAGATAGAACCTCAGAGTTGTTTTAATTTAACAAGGATTTAGAGCATTTTTTAAATGTGATTATTGATAGCTTTTATTTCTTCTTTTGAAAAATGCCTGTTTTTATCCATTGAACCTTTGTCAAATGGTGAATGGCTCTTATTTTGATAGATTTGGCCAAGTTCCCTACATATTGGGATATGAGGCCTTTATCAGAGAAATTTATGTAAAAAAATTTTAAGTTGGGGTGCATCTCTCTAGTGTGCTCCTTCCCCGCTTCTCTCTTCTTCCTCTCCTCCTCCTTTCTTTAACGTTTCTTCTTAATAGGCCCTTTAAGAGAGTAAGGAAAGCGAGAAGGCAAAAGGAAGCGGAAGTCCACACCTCAGATATAACCTCAATCTCAACCAGAACTCGTTCCCGGATGGAGGCGGGAGTACTCTTAAGTAGTGCAGGACGATACGTGCGACAAGCGTGCTTGCGTCATGGCGTAGATCCTAGAGCGACGTGGGGTGGGCCGGATTTCGTTTCCCGGGAGATTGCGACCTGTTAGCGTCCAGAGCGGGACTTCAGTGGTAGCGGCTGAGGTAGAAGGGTGGCAGCAGCATGAACACTCCAGGGGGCCTGCACTCGGACTTCGAGGCGCTTCTCACACGTTTCCAGGAGACCGACAGCGTCCGATTCGAGGATTTCACCGCCCTATGGAGGGAGATGAAGTTTCATACTATCTTTTAGTGAGTACTTATTTCACTTACCAACTCTTGCGACCAGAGCACGGAATTACCCTTCCATCACCATTACTCGTTCCTACGGTCCCCTCCTCAGTGTTCCATCATATACTTCTCAATTTACCCCTTCCCTCCCCATTATTTCTCTTCCCATCCCCACTGCGTCGCCTTCTCCCTTCCCTCTCCCCTCCCTCCCCCCCCCCCCCCCAGTTTCGCTCTTCTCGCTCCTCAGATTCCCTTTACTATCAGCCTCTCTCTATCCCGTGTTTACCTCCACTCCCCGCCCGGATTCCCCAGTTTGCTTCTAAGAATGTTTCAATAAAAATTTAGTACGCATCTTTTTTTCATTTGTAATTAAGCCCACATTTGTGGATTTGTATAAAAAAATAGGATTATGGCTAGAGGTGAAGTTAATGGCCAGACAAGGAATAGAGAGGACCACTGAAGATAAAATTTTGTTTGCATAAAATGAAAGTTTTTGCACTGAAAAAATGGCTTAAATAAGAAACAGGTACCTGGGCTGTGGGGTGGGGGGGTGGGGGATGGGGATGGGGATGCGACGACCTTTGTAACAAGTTTCTCTGATAAGGATCTCATTTCCAAGAATGAGAACCTTAGCCCATTTGATAAATGCATAAATGCTACGAAAGGATAGATCTTTACTCTTATCTGTCTTATTTGTCTACTTTACTCTGCATCAGTTCATATGTATCTTCCAAAGTTTCTCTGAAACCATCCCCTACACCATTTTTTTTATGGCAAAATATTATTCCATTACATTCATATGCCATGAATGGGCACCCTCTACATCTAGTTTCCAATTCTTTGCTACTACAAAAGAGCAACTTTAAATATGTTTAACAGCTGGATCCCTTTCTCTTAACTTTTTAGGGTTACAGGTTTAATAGTAATCTCACTGGATTACAGGGTATTTAGTTTAATAACTTTTGGTGGACTGGACAAGTTTTAAAAAACTCTGATTTAATGCCAAGTATTTGCCAGCCACAAAGGATACACAAACAAAAATGAAATGATCTCTTCTTTCAGAGAGATTACTTTCTTATCAGAATAAATGACATATATAAAATATATGCAGAATAAGAAAAGGTAGCTTTTTGGAAAAGATACTGGCAGCTGAGGGTATCAGAAAAATCCTCATTTAGGAAGTAGCATTTGAGCTGTGCTTTGATGAAAAGAAGGAATTCTAGAAAGCAAAATTGAGAAGGGGATATAGGTATATGGAGATGGAAGATAGAATGTTTTATGTGAGGAACATCAAGAAGGCAAGTTGGCTGGATTATGGAGTGGCTAAAAGGAGTTTAAGCCTGTGAGTGAGTAACCATGGAAGTAATAATGTAAAGTATGAAGTGAAAGTGTTCAAGCTGAGAAATACAGAAGCAGTAGGAGACAAAAGGAAAAAGAAAAAAAGGAGAGAAGAATGGAGGATTGTGGTCTGTGTCAATTAGAAGCCGCAAGAGGGATGATAAGCAGTAAATTATCAATTTGGATCAAGGTTTTTAGTAGACTTTAAGCCCCACAGCACAGATTGTGACATGCATTTGGATAGACAATGTGTAAAGTACATGTATCCATCAGCATGTATATCTAACAAAGACAAATTGACAAAAATTTGGACTTGAATTTGAACATAGGATAACAAAATGAATTGCTTTTCAAAAATTGAAAAAATTCTTTAAGAACCTTAAGCTACCCATAAAACCAGATTCATCTTTTTAATGTTAACATTCTTCTGGTTGTACTGTATGGTAACAAGACATGAAATTCAACAGTTTCGGAAGAATTAAAAAATAAATACTAAACCGAATGCACTGGAGCGTGTAGAGGGTATGAGCAGAGACTGTATTATATAGCCATTGAGAAATTTTGAAGAACAAGAAGAGTAAAAGATGTTTTCAAGGAAATGTATTATAGGAAGTGGAAGAAGGACTAATATGGCAAGGACAGTAGATTACCCATAGACAGCCAGAATGCTGTGTTGGTATTTTCAGTGTCAGAAGAAAGTGAGGAAATACTCCAGCATGTTTGGATGGTGAACTTATGAGAGAAGGTAGATAAGAATTACACAAAAAGTAGACATGGATGAGATTTGATCTGCATTGGAAGAAGGAACTCTCACATTGAGATCACAGACCCAGTTTAGTTTCTGAAAAGTTTTATTCTTTTAAATCTCAGCAATAAATATGAAGTGAAATTTATCTTGCATTAGAATCACCTTTTTTGTTTCTTGTGGATAAATTTGAGGCAATGACTTTAATTGGATTTTGTTTCTTGTGAATTAATAGGCTTCTGTATAGTTATTCATTATAGATTGTAGCTACATTATGATTTCTGGTCTGGAAGTTTTTTCCTCTGCCCCACCCCAGTTTTAGTTTAAACTCCTTTTCATTAAACTTATAAGATTCCATGCAAATACCAACCCTTGTTATGTGTACTGCATTTGTAGCCAAGAACCCTCACTTCTGTATTTTAACCTTTGTTGCAGGAATCCAAACTCCATTCTCAGATACTTCCTTTCTCTTCTGAAGGTTTCATCTTTGATCAATAGCAGTGATGAAAATACCTTTTCCCCTTAACATATTTAGTCTTTTGCTAAGGAATTCATAATCTTTAGTTGTGTTTTCTTAATGTCTTTCTGGCATATCACTCATCCTTATATAAATCAAGCGAAGCATATTATTTTTCTTCCTCTGTTATAAAAAAAGACAGCTGCCCAATTCTTTTTAACCATTATATTCTTTATTATTTTCTAGTGGCAGAACAAGACATATGGAAAAGAACAAATTTACAAAGGAAGCTTTAGCTCTGGCTTGGAAATATTTTCTACCTCCATATACCTTTCAAATCAGAGTTGGTGCTTTGTATCTTATGTATGGACTGTATAATACACAGCTTTGTCAGCCAAAGCAAAAGGTAATATTTCAGAGTATTCTGAAATAGGTACAGTTTGTAAAATATGTTAATATCAATATTTCTAGTAGAAAGGCTAATGTTTAAGTGTATGCATGTAATGTATATTAATATATATTTAATAACATTTTTCTTTTTTTCCTCTTGTTTTTAGATTAGAGTATGCCTTAAAGATTGGGATGAAGTTATGAAATTCCAGCAAGATCTGACAAATGCACAACATTATGATGCTTCTTATATTCTTAGGAAGCTGCGACTGGACAAAGCCTTTCATTTCACAGCCATGCCCAAACCTGTATGTTAACATAATATTAATTCATTTCAAAAACACTTATTAACCCTCTGCTATGTGAACAGCATTGCCCTACTCACTAGAGGAAATACAAAGTTTGGAAAATAAGTAGTCCTTGCTCTTTTAGATCTTATGCTCTAAGAGAGAAGAGAAAAGGAGAAGGGAATGAGCATTTATATAGTGTGTGCTTCATGCCATGTGCTGTGCTAAGTGCTTTGGAAATATCTCATTTGAACTTCACAACAATCTTGGGAAGAGGTACTGTTATTATCTCTATCTTACAGTTTCGGGAAATTGAGGCAGACAGGTTTAATGATATATAGGGTCATAAAACTAATAAGTGTCTGAAGCTGAATTTGAACTGGGTTCTTCTCACTCCACTGCACCTCTTAGTTTCCTGGACTAGTAGGAACTTAAGATAGCCATACAGATAGCTATGATATACAGTGTTACATAAATACATTAGAATTATCCACTATGTATTATAAAACATTGATTCTTTTCTCAAAATCTTTAAGAGAGATGACTTCTGTGTTCTTTTTTTATTCTCTAGTTTTTTGTATTAGGCTAATCATTAATCTTAAAGCTTCTTGCAGTTTCTTACAATTCAGAATTGCTGAAAAGAGTTCTTTTTTTCTTATGATTCTTAAAATTTTTTTTTACCTAATAACATTTCTTCATTTAATCATGATTGTTTTTGTTTATATGTTTGTTCATTTACTTTACTATTTCTTGTTAGGGTTTTAATTTGACAGTTTCTTTTACTTTTGTTGCTGATCTTTTGTTTTAGTGAATATTTTCTTTTGAAGTTACCTATGGAAACTAGACCTGGGAATGAACACTTAGCCATCCTGCTGGAACACATAAATCTATTAGAGAGTTACAAAGTCTTGTTTGAATTGTCAGGTCTGAAGTGGGAGGAGATGTCAGGGAAATCTTGGAGGACATGGCATTTGAAGAATGGGTAGGAATATAGTAGATGAAAAGAGGGAGGGGGGCCATTACAGGAATAGGAAATTGCTTGGGCAAAGGCAAAGAGGAATGAAAGTGCAATAATTATTGAGGAGCTAAAATCGTCAAATACAGTGAGAGTGTGGAAAGCTAGAAGAGGAGTAAGATAAGTCTAGAAAGGTATTGAGTTGTGAAAAGTTTTCAATGCTAGGGAATAAGTAGTTGCTGAAGATGGTTGCTCAGAGGAGTGATCTGACCATGTCTATGATTAAGAGAAATTATTTTGACAAAAAGTATGAAGGATGAACAAAAAGTGAGTTTAGAAGTGGGAAAACCTCCAGATAATTTTTCCAGATAAGTAGTAAGGAGGATGATTACCAGGATGATTGAGATTAGGGAAAAGGGGACAAAGTTGAGAAATGTTTTATTGATAGAATTTATAGGACTTAGTAACTAATTGGATAATAAGAGACAGGAAGAGTGAAAAATAACTCTCAATTTATAATTATAGAAGATTTGTGGCTGGTTTTCTGATAAGCAGAAATAGTAAAGTCAGAAGGAAGAGCAGATTGGGGGGGGAAGATAAACTCAGGTTTAGACTTGTTAAGTTTGAGGTGCTGGTGGCATATATCTAGGTCAGAGGTCCTTAATCTGTGAACCTTTTTTAAAAAATTGGTAAGTATATCAACTTAACTCATTTCTTTTGTAATCCTGTATTTAACTCTATGCATTATAAAAGTATTATTCTAAAGCATTCTGGCTGTATCAGACCGTCAAAAGGGTTCATGAACAAAGAGGGGTAAGAATCTCGATAAAGATGGATATTAGATCTAGTGCTTAGAAGAAAGCCAGAACTGCAGATATTTGTGTGGGAATCATCTGCCTAGAACAAGTAGTTATAGCTATGGGAGTGAATAAGATTGCCAACAGAATATAAGTGGAAATAGGGTCAAGGAAAGTCTTTTGGGGAATTCCCATGTTAAGAGATTGGGAGATCGTGGTTAGAGAGAAAGAAGAAATAACAGGAGAAGTGGTATTTCTGAAGTCACAGAAGGACAGAGTATCAAGTTGATCTCTTTTGGATGTGACAGAGCAGGTCATGTGTGCATGATAAAGCAATTTAGTAGTAAAATGGTGAGGACAAAAGTATTGTAAGGAATTAAGACAGTTTCTACTGAAGAAGTAAAGGCAACAGGTTTCTACAGCTTTTAAAAAAAATGTAATGTTTGAAAAAGATGAGACAGATGGGATAGTAGTTGGATAGGTTAGAATGGTCAAGGTAAATCTTCTAAACTTGGGATGATCAATTTTGTAGCAGATGGGAAGGAAGCAGTTGTAGTGGAGTGATTGAGGATGCATTAGAAGAACTGACTGCTAACACAAGAGATACCAAAGGGACATATATAGAACTATTAATTTTACGGAGTTATAGAGATATATAGAAGATAGAGATCTTCTGTAACCTGAGGGAAGTGGGAGAGAGAAGGTGATGATACTGGGGAAGTTTGAAGAATGAAAAAAGGGAACTGAGTAAGTTCACCTTGGGTAACTTCAATTTTCTTAGTAATGTAGGACTAACATATCTTTTATAAGAGTGGTGGTGGTGAGAAAAGAAAGCATTTGAAACAGTTGCCATAGAGAATAAGAGAATAAGAATAAGAGAATAATTCATAGGGGTAAGGGACTATTGAAGAGCAGTCAGGCTCTATCTGGTGTTATGTTCCATAAAATTATGATGGATGGAATAACAATTTTTTTTCCAAAATAAGAAAGCATCTTGGTTGAGTTATTGTCACCAGATTCTTAGAATATTTAAAAAACAAAATCCTATTTATCATTGGATAACTTTAAAAGTATGACTTGAAAAGCTTTCTCATTAAATTTTGTCTTTAAAATGAAGATATACGTAGTTTCTAATTGTAACATGTTTCTGGAGCCTGCAGGTACCATAATAATGATATGTATGTGCTTTTACCCTGAATCTTTGAGCATAGTTGCATAGTAGAAATCAAAGAATAAGTTTATGAATGGCAGACTAAAAGGTCTTTTTAAGGTAATATTGATTAAGCAGAATAGCAAACTATGAGTATTTGAAAATAATTAGGGGGCAGCTGGGTGACTCAGTGAATTGAGAGCCAGGGCTAGAAATGGGAGGTTCTAGGTTCAAATCTGACCTCAGATACTTCCTACCTGTGTGACCCTGGGCAAGTCACTTAACCCCCCTTGCCTAGCCCTTATTCTTCTTCTACCTTGAACCAATAGCGATATTGATTCTAAGACAGAAGGTAAGGGTTAAAAAAATATTAAATTGTATGACCATTTTGCCTCACTTCAAATAAGGTTCATTAATCAAAATAATTACTTTTTGGTAGCATATTAGATTTCTTATAAGGCACTAATATAACATCTTATAGTATTTCTAAATGTAAGGCAATTTTTTTCTGTATTATTATCTTGTATTTTTATTGCTGCCCTTATAGGTACTATAAATAAGCACCTGTTTTTCAAAACAGCCAACTGTATTAATTATTTTCATTTTATGTAGCTGTCTTATAGAATGAAGAAAAATATTCCACGAACTGAAGTTACAGAAGAATTTAAGGAACCAAATGACCGGGTAATGAAGCTCATCACTGCTGATACTTTAGAGGTAATTTTATTTTTGTGCTCTGAATGATTATCAGAGATTTTCACTAGGTGCTGCTGATTTCTCAGATGAATTTAACTCATCACAGTAAAGTACTCTAAACATTACTCTATACTCTTGAGTTTTACTATAAATCTTGAAATTTGATGCAGTTTAATGACAGATTCTTAGTTAAAATTTGAAGAGCCAAAGATCGTTTAATTTTTTTTCTTTGATTATATATTGTAATCTGACTAAAATAGCACTCTCCAAGAGATTCCATCAGGCTATTGCTTTTATATATTTATATCAATTCTCTATATATCTTGGATATTGGTTTTTTTTTGTTTTTTGTTTTAATTTTTTAAACCTTTAACTTCTGTGCATTGACCCATAGGTGGAAGATTGGCAAGGGTAGGCAATGGGGGTCAAGTGACTTGCCCAGGGCCACACAGCTGGGAAGTGTCTGAGGCCGAATTTGAACCCAGGACCTCCTGCCTCTAGGCCTGGCTCTCAATCCACTGAGCTACCCAGCTGCCCCCGGATATTGGGTTTTTATTAGAAAGATTTGCTACAAATATTCCCATTAAATTGCTTCTTCTAGTTGTATTGGTTTTCTTGTTTGTACATAACCTTTTAAATTTATATTATCAAAGTGTTTACATTTTATGTTAATTTTATCCCATTTTTAGACATATCTCCTTCCATTTTCCTCCAAGACTTAAATTGCAGAACAGTTGTTTATCTTCATTATTAAAAGGAATTTCCTCATCAGTGTATTTTTTTAATATTAATGAAATCCCAGGTCCATGCCAAAAAATTTAAGATTGATATTTGTATTAAACTTGACAGTTTGACAGTTTTTAAAAAATTCATTCTTAATCTAACACTTTTCCCTAGATTTTTTTCCCCTTAGCTTGAGAATAACAACATCTATTTATGGGAACATGTGATCTATTAATAAAAGATAGGTCTATTGCATCTGCTCACATAGAAAGTCACTAGATTCTTCCTGTTGTTTCTTCATACCATTCTTTTCATAGAGGGCTAACTACTGTTGGGGAACCAGCCCAGTCCTATTTATGGTCTATTCTTACTCTGATTTGTCCTTGCAGGTAAAGGTCTAAATTTAAGGAATCCTACCCACTGTGACTGTCTCATTTTCAGATACAAAGTGTTTGACAGGTCTTCCCTTTATTTTATGCCTCATTCTGAGCGTATCTTTCTGATGACTTTGGATTTAGAATTCTGCCTCTTTTAGTAGTTCTTGGCTCCAGATTGCTGAGCCTGGGTAAAAAGGAGATATTTTGGTAACAGTGCCCACAGGACGCTCATGAATAGATCAAATGCCTAGGTACCCAACACCTAAACTGTGAACCTCTTATATGATTTAGTGTTTTGGTTTTAAAAGATTATTACAAAAATGAATAATATGGAAATAAGTTCTGAGTGATTATACATGTATAACCCACTTGGAATTGCTTGTCAGCTCTGGGAGAGAGGGAACAGGGTAGAGAGAGACCATGAATCATGTAACCATGGAAAATATTTTAATAAAATAAAAATTATATTAAAAAAAGGTCAGAAAGCACTATGACATGGAAAATAAATAAAGTAAAATGTGGACCTCAGCCAGCTCAGTATGTCTTTACTGTGGGGATTTGATTTCTCACAGTGGTCCCTAGTAGTTGTTTTCTCACTTTCTATTGCCTCTTCACAGGGCCTTCTTTCTTATCCTTAGCCTAGAAATATTAATGGACTAAATGTCTTGGGATTCCAGGATGAATAATATATCAGCCATGAGATTTCCTTTATAGGTGGCACTTATTTGTTCTAGTTGGATCCCAGGTACATGGGCTCAAGAGCTAGTTGTCCATTGTTTGATTCTTAGTCCCTCTCACCCCCATCTCTAATCCTTTACATATTTGCCTTCTTTGATATTTTTGACTATCATACAGGTGGACAGGTTTATCATGCAGCCATGTCATGTTGTTAGGGAGCAAGGAACTAGATAGTCTTGAAACTCCTTACTCAATCTTCGCTTTATCATCTCCATTATCTCCATTGGACCTCTTCCCAGACCCAAATGTCTCTAAAATATGGATATTTTTGTGTAATCTCCTTCAGGGACCTTGCACTCTGCCTAATGGTTAATGTTAAAGTTGGAGTGCCCTACACACTATGAAGGTATGCGTTATCCAAAAAATCTAAAAATGCTGGTGAATCCCCAACAACAGATTGTTTTCCAAAGACACTGCCTAATCAGTTATAATCTCTTTTAGTTTGCTAATCTCATATACTGTCCAACCATGCTTCATCTCAAGGTGAAGGGCTACATCCTAAATTCTATCTGGAATTATCTCAAGAACATTGGTGTTTCTTCCTATGATCTCTGGAAAATAGAAGAATAGGATTGGTGGCTCCAACAGAATTATTAGATTGGGGAACAGATAGATTGTATGAAACAATCTTATTTTACAGCTTTTCATCAGTTTTGGTTTTTGGTATGGATTCTCTGGATAAGGCAGAATGGATAAATGGAATGAACTTCAAAAGAAAGCTTACATAATTATGGGGGTAGAGGAAGAGGGTTTGAATGAAGAGGCAGTTAACAAGGATAAGGTTGACCTTTCCTCCAAGCTCATCCTCAAAAAAAATTATTTAATTATTTAATTGTGGTTATTTTTCCATTGTTACATGATTAATGTTTTTTCCTTTGCCTCTTCCCTTCCCCCTTCTGTAGCCAACGAGCAATTCTACTGGGTTTTACATGTATCATTGATCAAGACCTAGTTCCATATTATTGACATTTGTAAAAGACTGATCTTTTAGAGCAGTGATGGGCAAACTGCAGAGGGGGGGAGGGGGGCTAAAATGTTCTAAACAGCTGCGGGACATTATTCCTAATCTGACGAATACAATGAGTAGGATACAGTACAATGAAACTTCATAACAGTTGCCTTAGAAACAGACTGACAGATGAGTATTTCCTTTCCTTTGGTCCCCCCTTTAAAAAGTTTGCCCATCACTAGTTTAGAGTATATATCCCTAATCATATCCCTATGGAACCATGTGATCAAGCAAATGTTTTTCTTCTAGGTTTCTACTTCCACAGATCTTTTTCTTTTTTCTTTTTTTTTAATTTTCTATTTTAAACCCTTAACTTCTGTGTATTGGCTCCTAGGTGGAAGAGTGGTAAGGGTGGGCTATGGGGGTCAAGTGACTTGCCCAGGGTCACTCAGCTGGGAAGTGTCTGAGGCTGGATTTGAACCTAGGACCTCCCGTCTCTAGGCCTGACTCTCAATCCACTGAGCTACCCAGCTGTCCCTACTCCCACAGTTCTTGATGTAGATAGAATTCTTTCTTATAAGTCCCTCAGAATTGTCCTGGGTCATTGCATTGCTGCTAGTAGAGAAGTCCATTACGTTTGATTGTGCCACAGTGTATCAGTCTCTGTGTACAATGTTTTCCTGATTCTGCTCCTTTTGCTCCAAGCTCATTTGTATTAGAGTGGAATCAGACCATCCTAGAGAGGTTGGCTAGGGAAATATATTCGAAGAGAAAGTGAGGGTGCACATCTTTTGGAGATTAGGTTTCTGCAAAAAACAGAAGTTGGAAGGAGATTTGGGATGAAGGGAACATTATTAATAATAGAAAGTAAGTAGTGAAGATATGATGTGTGGAGAGGTAGACCTATAATGAATTGGAATCTTCATGTCTCTGTGTCCAATTCCATGCTTCTGTGTCTTACCCTAATTCCATTTCTGATCCTAATGCTGACCAAAAATAAGGGGAGAAGTAGGAGGAGGAAAGCATTTTGATATCAGTAGCCGGCTAGTTTATGCCATAGAATATGGGAGTATGGCATATGAAAAGTTAATGGAGGGCCTAGACCTCCAGAACTTTTTTCAGTGATTTAGCATTTCCTCGGAGGGGTTAGTAAATCAGTGTCTTTGGCTTGTCACTCAAGATATGGAGATCTGGAGATGGGTAAGTGACATGTGGAGGTAGCAGAGTTCTGGTCAGGAGTATAGAGCAGTAAACACCTAATCAGTGGTCCAAGTTAGAGCTCAAGCTTGACCCTTGCCAACTAAAATTATTCTAGAATGCTAGGGGGATGAAGCAGTTCAAAAAGATAGCCCTATCTGTGGAGCACTTGGATCCTTGAGTACCTTAGGTGCTCTCCTGCTCTAGATCACAAATGAATTTCTGATGGATATCAGTCCCTTCTAGTAGAAGCCTTTTATTGCTATTTCTTAAAGCTCAAGATCTTTGCTAGATATCTTCTTAATCACTTTTTGTGTGTGTAATATTGTCTGATTCCTTTCCCCATCATTTTAATATCTTTCCCTTCCTGTGCTATCTTGTAAAATAAGATTGTGTTAACTTCATTGTGTGGCTTTCTTTGGTCTGTACTTGGTTTTGTACTTGTTTTCTTCCATCTTTTGTGTTTTTGCAGCTTTATCATTCGCAAAACCCTGTGTTTACATTTTATTTTTCCTATCCTAAACTATCTAATGCCCTTGATCTATCCAGAAAGATTGAAGAAATGAGGTTTTACTACTTGAAATCTTTTGTATTTTGTAGAAAGCTGAAATATCACTCCCATATTTAAAAAAAAATTAACGTTTTTCTTTTGTTTCCAGGAAATTATGAATATCCATGATCATTACCAGGAAATGAAGCAGATAATTTCAGCTGATAAATCCCAACCTGATAAAGCCCTCAGCTTGATAAAAGATGAGTTTTTAGTTAACATTAAGAACTTGGTTTTAGAACATAAACAGTGGCATGAAGACAAAAAGGTATGTGGGTTGCCCCTTTCCATAAATATGAAAGAAGGTAATAACCAAAGTGTGTCCTAATTTTTCATAAATATTAGTTACCAATAATGTACATAAATATGTATCTCCTAATTACTATATGTAGTACTCATAGTTTCTACAATAGGAAATTGGCAACATTTTTGTGTTTATAAAATTTTTTGAAGCTATGTTTAAATTCACCTTAGTTTTTAATACAATTTAACATATTAACTGAACTTACCTTTTCTTAACTTAAATTATCCTTTCTAATCAGGTACTGAAACTTATTGATTCTTTTATTTTTTTTTGTAGAATTTTTGAAATATTCTCTGAAACCCTACTTTCTGGTCCACATCATTCTGTCCTATGCTACTATAATGTTCTTCTCATTGGTCTCCATACATCCAAACTGTTCTTCATTATATCCTCCCCATAAGGATGAAATAATAATATTCCTAGGTCATGATTCCTCTTCACCCTCCCCTCCCTCCAATCCTAAACTGTTAGTGGTTACTCATTTTTTTTAGAATAAGACTCAGCCTGACCTCACATCTACCTTTCCAGGTCTATTCTATATTATACTGCTTTTTCCCAACTCTTTTTTCCAAACAAATTGCATTATTGAATATTTGCATATATCCAAACAAATTGCAAACTTGACACTCATCTTCTGCCCCATACAGTCTTATTGCCCTCTGTGCCTAGAGTACATGTTTTCATAATTTACCTCAGGAAAGCCTTGTCTCTCCTTAAAAACATAGTTCAGATGTTACCTTCTCTATTTAATTACTTGAAGTTTTCCCTGAAACTCTTCTCCTCTCTTCCATTGTTATCTTTTTCTTCTAAAATTACCTTATATTTATTTTTTTGGACCCCCACCCCACTCCTTTGAACAATGCAAGTTTTTTGAAGGCAAGGACTATTTAGTTTTTGGCTTCGTGTTCCCTAGCAAAGTGCATTACATACAGTATGTACTTAATAAATGTATGAGCCCCATAATAAATAAATAATATTTTCAAGGAGCAAATTCCTTACCAAGGTTTTATCCTAAAAACTGCATTGATTGATATTATACCATTCCCAAATTTCTAGAATTTATATTTTTGTATATTTAATATTTTATTACATATTTATACTTACATCAATTTATTAATTAATTTGCTTTATTTTCATAAATTATAAATAAGTTTATTTATAATATATAATACATAAAATGTATAAAAATTATAAATATATTATAACAGTAAAATGTAAACAAAATTTTCATAAATTATAAATAATAAATTAATTGATTCATTAATGTAATATTAATACATTATAAATATATAAATATTTAATGTATTATACCTTTTCAATTTACTGTATAGCTTCATGCAAGAATTATTGAAATTGAAGCAGCCACATCCATTGTCAACTACAAATTCTTCACATTTTGTTAAATACCTTCAGGTGCTATCTCCTCAGTGGTAATGCTTGTTTCACAAAGTAGAATTAAAAAAGTTAAAAGTCAAGTTTAATATTTTGAGTACCAAATATTAAATATTGGATCTTTGTGTTGAAAAGTAAAGTAACTTGCTTTTCTCTGTTCAGCTGGTCTTCCATTTTCATTTAGCTTGATTCATCTTTCTAATCTTGATAAAGAACTTTTAGTCTTTGGGATTATGTCATAGAGACTTCCTGCTTGCTGGTTTCCTCTTGTTTTACTTAAAATGCTGGTATATTTCTTCTATGTTAGCTTTCTAAGATATTTCAACTTTTAGGGCCAGGGTATAGAATAGTAGATAATTAGAGATGGAGATCAAGGTTAATGGTAGAAAGGAGGATGCCATCCAAATCATAGGATTTAGGGCTAAAAGTGGATCCTTGAGACCATCTAATCTCAAATCCATATTTTACAGGTAAGAGAATGGAACCTTGAAGAAGACTTATCCAGGATTACATAGGTAGTGAGTGTCAGAATTAAATTGGAGCTTTGGAGTTCACTTAAGAGCAGTGTTCTTTTCATTGTTCCATGCTGCCTGAAGTAACTTACATTTTACTAACAACATTGACTAACTCCCTTAATTTCTCCAAAATCCTAGATAATAAGGATTTAAAAATATTTTTCATACTATTCTGCCAAATTAGATGATCAGTCAGGCATTTAGTTATTATTCATCCTTTTGTGAACAAGATGTTTTTACTGAAAGTTATGAAAGTACACATCTTGGCACTTGTGGAACCCAGAAGAAAAAGTATATTATAATATGATTTCTTTTATAGTATTACATTTCAGTTGCTTTCCATAATATTTCATGTTGCTATGTTAGAAATAATAAAATAATATTACTAAGTGTAGCTTAACTGAATGAATTTAAGTGTGGAGAGTGCTAGAAAAATGTGATGAAACTTTTTAAACTTTTAATCATTAGAAATAATTGTTTTTAATTCTAAAGTTAATTGCCATTGTTCTGAGTTACTTTAAATTCTGAGATATTATTCTTTACTGTCACAGAAGCTATTAACAAAAGTTAAAAATGAAGATGACCAAAAAGAAAAGGAAGGAAGTTCACAAGAATTGGAAGTAAGGAAAATATTTTTCAAAAATTTTTATTATGGAATAAATAAATTTTCAAGTCATTAGAGTTTTTATATATCAGTCAAAATAATTACCTCAGTAATTCTGCTTCAGAGTTCCCACATGTTTTGAGATGAGACATCTGACTTCTTTACTCTTCTAATGCCTTATGATTTAAAATGGGAAGTGGGAATGCTGACAGCTCCTTGGAATGGGAGAGGGGATTGATGATAGGACAGCACCTATATGTACCCTTTTTGCTCCTCTTTCCATAACTTTTTTTTTTAATATGGGAAACATTTATTTCATAGTCTGGATGTTAACAGCCAACAAAGCATTTATTAAGCATTTACTATGTACCAGGCTAGGGATACTTAAGACAGAAGCAGTCTTCATCCTTAAGGGGGTCAAAGCATTAACTACATATAACTATATATACATAACTTTAAGATAAACAGTAGATTGGTAATAAGGGAGGGGAAGGCGCTCACAGCTGGGTGGTCTGGGAAAGGCTTCCTATAGAAAGTGGGATTTGAACTCAGTCTTGAAGGAATCCATGGAAACTAAGAAGTAGAGATGAGGAGAGAAGGCATTCCGGTTATAGGGGACAGCCAGTGCAAAGGCACAGAGATAAGAGATGGAATGTCATGTTTGGGAATCTGCACATAAGCTAGTGTGACTTTATTATAGAGTGTGCAGAGCAGAGCAAAGTGTATGAGTAGGAAGGTCAGTAGGAGCTAGGTTATGAAGAATTTTAAATGCCTGAGAGGATTTAAAATTTAATCATGGAGATAAGAGGAAGCCACTGGAGTTGATTAAATAGAAGGGTGACATGGTCAGACCTATACTTTAGAAATATCAACTTGGAAAATGTAGAAGGTGGATTGGAATGGGGAGAAAATTAAGGTAGGGAGACCAATTAGAAAGTCATTGTACTAGCCAGGTGAGAGATCGAGGCCTCCATAGAGTGGTGGCTGTGTGAGAGTGGAAGAGACATAGTCAAAAAATATTAATATAGAAATGACAGTTTAGATATGGAGGGTGATTGAGCATGAGGAAGGGAGGTAGTAAATCTGGATGATTGGGGGTGGGGTGCTGCTATCTTAAAAGCAAAAGGGAAGCCAGGAAACCCTGAGAGTTTGTGGGAAAAGATAATGAGTTCAGTTTTGGACATGTTGAATTTGAGATCCCTATGGGATATCTGTTTTGAGATGTCCAAAAGGCAAGTTGGTGATCCAGCATTGTAGTGTGGGGTTTATACAGATTGGGGAATCATGTGCAGAATAATAATTAAACCCTTGGGAGTTGATCACCTCACTTTATAAGAGAGTATAGAGCAGGGATCGGCAACGTATGGCTCTCGAGCCATATCTGGCTCCACCTCCTGACCGGCCAGTCCAGGCAGAGCCCCAGGATGTGCCTCAGGGGGCCCTTCAGCCTACGCCCCATATTCCAGCGCCTTCGGCCTCCATCCTCCTCCTTCCGCAGACGTTTATGGCTCTCACAGCCAAAAAGGTTGCTGACCATTGGTATAGAGGGAAAAGAAGACCTAAGACAGTCCCTTGAGGAACACCTAGGGATAGTGGACATGATATGGATGAACAACCTGCAAAGGATCCTGAGAGATCAGATAGGAGAACAAGGAGAGAGCTGTGTTGTGAAAGAAGAGATCATCCAGGAAGAGAAATTATTGAATGCTGCAGAGATGTTGAGAAGAATGACAATTGAGAAAAGACCATAAGATTTGGCAATTAAAATATTTTTAATAACTTTGGATAGGGTCATCTAATTTGAATGATGAGGTCAGAAACTAGACTGCAGAAAGAGAGTGAGGGAGAGTTCAGAAGAGAGTAAGAAGTGTTAATATTAAAAATGATTAAGGCTGATATAATAATAATTATTAGTATTTTAATTAAAGCCATACTGATAGATAATTAGGCCACGCGCTTATAAAACTGCCGCCTCCATTACTGTCTCGAGTCTGCTGGCCAAGAGAGCCTACTGGCAAAGAGAGCCCACTCCCTCCTAACGCAGGAGATTTAAGCTCTTCCCTGCGTCAAGACGTCGGCCTCCCCAAGCCCAAAGACCCGGAAACGGAAACCAGTTGGACCATGTTGGATCACAGGAATTGTAGTTTTGATACATTTCCCATGTCCATAGAAATATATACATTTTTAGATGGCATTCCCCAAATTTCACTTTTACAGAAGGGAGGAAGTGGAAACACTAAGTGTCAATGGCTTTCTTAAGGGTTGTAGCCTTTAGAAAGGGAGGAGAGGAAAAGAGCTAGTTGGGGATGTTTGTACAAGTGAGACTCTTTAAGGATGGAAGAGGCATAGGCATATTTTTAGGCAGCAGAAAAAGAATCAGTGGATGGGAAGAGACAGAAAAATAAGAGAGTGGGAATGATAGCAGGGGCACTCTTCTGGAGTAGATGAGAGAGAATGAGATTAAAGGTGCATGTACAAGGGTTGGCCTTTGCAAAGAGAAGGACCACTTATTCATCTGATACAGAAATGAAGGAGGAGATAGTAGAAGATATCTGAATGATGTGAGATGAGAGAAAAGTGGGAAGCTCATGATAAATGGCTTTGGTTTTTTTGATGAAGTATGAAGCATGGCCTTCAGCTGAGGGGAAGGCCATGCCAGGGGAGAAATAAAAGGAGAGAAGAGAAGGTTTAGAACAGCTGATTTGGAGAGTATGAGGGTGAATTGATTAGGAAAACTTATTGGCTTCCTGCTGTGAGGGCCCATTTGAGATCAGATAACAAATTTATTGTGGACCCAAGTGGCACAGTTTCCTGATTTCCTTTTGATCTGTTCAGCAGTACTTGAATAGGAGCTAAGAAGGCAGATGGAGGAAGTAATCCATGTTTGGAATTAAGCTAGGCTTGGTCAGTGGTAGGGTAAGGAATTCAAGAGTAAGTTATAGAGTAGAATTGAGTTGGTTCACCAAGGGAGGGGAAGGGACAAAAGTGTAATCAGAGCAGGGGCAATATCCTTACATTGTAATGGGGAACAAGAAGTATTCTGACTCCTGCACAGTGCAAGCAGGCCTGAAAATGTGTTGAGGAGGAAGTTGTATCATCAGGAAGGAGCCCAGTATCAATGAATTAAGTTAAATCAACAAGCATTTAAGTTCTCACAGGCACTGTGCTAAGCCCTGGAAATGCAAATATAAGCAGAAGGAAAGATAATGTCTGCCTTCCAAGAACTTTTATGTTCTAATAGGGGAAGACAACATATATACGAAAAATAAGGGGAAGAGAGCATACAAGGTGCCATTGTATGGAGAAGTGACATGGAGGCCTCATATCAGGCAGAATAATGTGACAGCTTACCTATTAGAGCCTATTGACCTAAGAGCAGAGTCCAGGGTTCTAGTGGGACATGAATGAAGATAGTAGATATAATGCAGTCTGCTGGCTGTCTTGCCTGGAAATGCTGGTGAACTTCAGTGAGATGAGGGTGGTGCCTGTTACCTGCTTGTGGTAGTGAGAAAGGAACTGATTTGAATGATTTTTATAGGCATTCTATCTCAATATAGTGCTGTAAGTGTTTTTTACATTTTGAAGGTAACTTTTAAGTAGAAGTCATGTGAAGAATGACAATAATTTATACAAATTAAAGATACTGATCCTAAAGTCTTTGTGAAATTTAATAACTTCACTAATCTTGCTTAAATGCCATTTCTGATACTAGTTGCATATAATAATTTCCAATGGTTGTGTTATACTATTCATATTTAATTTCTGTTTAATTCTTTTGTTTCTTTTTGGTTTGTTTATAGGGTTCTGAAAGAGCAGGAGCATTAGCTAAAATAAAATCGAAGGCCTATTCAATTGTCACTCAGGTAAATTATTATTTTCACAAGGTAACACATTTTTAGGAATAACTTTGGTCATATTTTTAATTAAGGGATTTTCAGCATTTTAGCTGTAAATTTAATTACTAGAAGGCTACATTTCTAGATTTGTAAGTCATTTTATTTACTTAATGCTCTTTGAAACCTAGGGTTTCTTTTTTCCAAATTCTAGTTTTAGTTTACTGTATGCAGTAGATCACTACATTCATATAATGAGAATTTTATGTGGGTAGATTAAATAAATGTAGTTAATAATTTCTTACCTTCAATTTCAAAACAATTATCAGTTGATTTAATTCTGATATGTGCTAGTAGCTGTAAGAGGGAAATTTAGGTATTTTATATATATATATTTAAAACGTGGCCGCCAGGAATCAACAATTCAGGTTGATTCCGTAATTAAATCAGACCCAAGTCAGCATCGGGTTGAGGAGTTTATTTATAATCAGGAAGGTAAAAGTATAGGAATAAAGAGAAAGGGAGAGGCTAGTCCAGCCTTGGTCAGGCCTGGATGGAGAGAAGGTTAAAAGGCTAAATAAATGAAGCTGCAAGCCACAAGGCCCAGCAACCAGATAGGCAGAGTTTGGAAGCGGCCTAGGTAGGCCAAGGAAGTCAGCCTAACTTACCCACGTGACAATACAGAGTAGAAGCTGTCTGTGGTCTCAGGAGATCCTTCAGCACCAAGTTCAAAGCAGGAACTGCCTCCACAGGAAGTAACCAACTTAAAGAGATAGTGCCTTTCGTCACTTCCCGTGGGTCCACCTCTAATTCAAATGGACAAATGGCAGTCTCTACATTTTATTCTTGATTTGTTACTTATTGTCACGTGTGGGTAACTCGTCTCCCCTCCCCACTAAGGAAGGTGAGGAATTACATCATTTTTACGGCTAGGATGAGTAGATTTTTGACTGAATGGCTAGAGTTAATTCCATTTACACATAGCTCTTTGGTAAAAAAAAAATTTTTTTCTCTAGATTTGGTCTATAGGCTGAATGTTGGTTTCTTGGCTATTAGATCATTTAAAATCCTATAAATACACAATTATAAAATTTATCAGATTCCTCTATGGACCATATCTATTGATTATAAATACCACAAAAATAAAACTTTCTTTGATAAATATTTTTCAGCCTCAGCTGATGTTGCAAATCTTTGAACATGTTACCATTTTCATTGTGGTATTGCTTGACCCAGTTTTGAGAATCTCATGGAATTACATTGTAATGGAATTTGAACTTTAGAGTTTGAAAAGAGACCTGTTTATTTCTAATCAAGTATTTTTCATTTTCATAACCTGGCCAAAATCTCATCAATATTGTCATTTTTATGATAAAAGAATCATAGACTTAGACCTAAACAGGACCTTGGAATCATCTCCAACTCTTTCACTTTAGAGATGACAAAATTGAGATCCAGAGAGGTTAAGGAACTTAACCAAGATTGCCTAGGAACAAATGAAAGCAGACCTGGAATTTGATTACAGGCCTTCTCACCTCACAGTTAGTAGTCAACTACTCTATAATACTGTCTCCCAAATACAAAAACTGGTTAATTTTCTAAAAAAATATTTTACTCAGAACTACTCAATGCCATCTCATCTATTGTCTTCTGATATTTTTATTATTCGTTACATTGAGGGAAAAGCACTTAACACTTGTATGACTTTAGTCAAATTAATTATCCCCTGTAGCCCTGTTTCCTCATATACATGTTGGGTCAGATTTGGACTAGATGAGCTTCAAAGTCCATCTGGCTCTACATGATTTTAAAAGAATTACTCTTAAATGCTATGTTTTCTTAACTTCAACACCTCATTTTCTAACTATGCCTGATAAAGTTTATTAAATATTTGTGCTATCAGACATTGTGGGTATGAGCAACTAGTAGAAATAGTCTTTCTTCTTAAGAAACTTGAGGTTACTCTTAAATTTTTGGTTTTTTATTTATGATAATATTGATCTCTGTCATGTTTAGTGCAAGCTCATGCTTCCAGAATTCAGAGTTAGGAAAAATGTTTGTGGGTTGAAGTAATCAGGGCAAGTTTTGTAGAGGAGTTAGATAGGATTTGGATTAGTGGAGGGGGAGGACATTCTGACTGACAGTAATAGCATGAGTAAAAGGCATAAAAGCTGGAATGAGTATAGTCTTTGTGGGAGAGAGTAGAAATTAGGTTGACTAAAGTAGAGGGTATGAGTGGGTTGTATTGGTTAAAAAAAACAAACTTCCTTAGATAAGGATGATGTTATATTGTGATGTATGCTAGGTGTGCAATAGCATATAGGGGACATGAGGTATAAAATACTGGAATTTAAAAAATATATACATTTTCCTGTAAAATTTTCCTGATAAAATATCTTTGTGCTTTGATCATATTTTTTGATTTGGTCTCTCTATTGAATATGTTTCTATTCTATATACTTGTTAGAACCAGGATTCATTGTGACATCATAACTTTAATATTTTAGGCATCCAAGTCAAGAAGACATCGTCAAGTTAAACTTGAGCCACTCGAATCAGAATTTGTTAAAAAACTAGTCAAGACACCTTATAATAAAAGAAACAAAGAAAAACTAGAATCAGGAGAGGAAACATCATCTCAGAATAAAGGTAACTTAATAAGTTCCTTACAGAAATGAGAGACAGTGATTTTATATCTTTGTCATAGACAAGATTTTCTTTTGATCTATTTTGGAACCTTGTGAACGTTAATATTAGGAAATTAGTTTTTTGAACCACAGAATTTTAGAGTTGAATGAAGTAACTTAGTCCATTTTACAGACAAAGAAACAGACTAAGCAATTACTTTGCTCATGTCTGTGTAGTTACAGGTAGAACCAGGACAAGAACTGTGCCCTTGGAATTTTTTCTAGCCTTTTGGCTTTTTTTGTCGCCTAGGCTGCTACCAGCAAGTACCAGAACAAAGCTTATCTGTGCAGGTTACAACTCTCTTTACCTGCTTTTCTATTCAGCATGATGCTTTTACTACTTTGAATGTTTGGCTCCTGTGGAAAGAATGTTTTAAACAAGCAAACTCTTAAGGAGCAGCTCTGAAAATAAAGTGAAAATATTGAAGTTATATGTGCTTTGAGTTGTATTTGTTTTTGTATGAGTGATAATTATATGCATATATAACAATCACTTATCATAAATTTTATCATATATAATGCAGTGTTCTCTTGGGATCTATATGTGTATATTTGTATTTACATTAAATATCCTTATAGTGCTATTTTGAATTTGTGTCTACTTTTTTTTCCAATTTTTTTTCCCCTGTAACTTCTTATTTTTATTATTACATTAGTATTTCTAAGATGTCAAGGGAACTTGAAACCATGATGATCAGCTGAAGAAAAGACAGTGACAGTATCCTCAAATATTTGGAGGATTGTTAGGTGGAAGAGGAGGGATGAGTAACCTTGTTTTACTTGACCTTAGAAATTAGAACTAGGAGTAATTGTGGGAGTTGCAGAGAGGCACATTGCTGGTTCAATATAAGGAATACATTTCCTTAAAAGTAATTTCCTTAAAAACAGAGATCTAAAAGTATAGTTCTGACTCATGAAATGTTGAATTTCCTATCCCTGAACATCTTTAGGAGGAGGCTGAATGATAATTTTTTTATAGAGGATTTGTATAAATGATTCTTCCTCAGTTATATACTCTGAGGGTGGTCCCTTCTAGCTCTCATTCTGTGATTTTCCTTCCCTTATAGCCAAGTGATTTTACTATGTCATGACTCTCTAAACCTCATAACCAAGCCCATGAGAATTATGTATAAAATATTCCCAGGATGTGCCAGAGTGGCTTTCCTGTGAGTGGAGAAAGTTACCTTTAGTGCCTAGATTTTGTTACTTCTGTTTTGGCTTTTCAAAGGGCTTTCTGCTTAATGTCCTAACACTTGGTATGTTTGGTTTAGCCGAAGTGTTGTATTTTAGAGCCTCTTAAAATTTGTTTCTCTTTTTCCATTTTGAAATAATTCATTTAATGTTAATAATTTAATTATCCTAAATATAATTAAACTATTTCTTGTTTTTATTTGCTTATTTCATATTTTTAAAATAAAATATAATGTTCTGAAATGTCCACTTGCTTTTCAACATAATTTAACCTAACTTTGTTAGAAATTGGTCACCTGGAGTTGATAGTCATGCTATGTAAAAAATACCAATTTTTTCCTTTTTTTAAAAACATTTTCATTCATTATTACATTATAACAGTTTAGTTCAAAATCTTGAATAATTATTGATCTAGAACCGTGCAAAAAGTGTCATGGCTAAATTATTTGGTATAACATTCTGGTGGGAATTACAGTATGGATTTATGCTGTATACATTTTGAAAGTGATGATTAAGAAGAGTTCATGTGTTAAATATAAGAAAATGAGGTCATCATGATTTACATGTTTTTACATACTCTTTCTACCACACACACTATTTTTGCAAAGGATTTTTTTCCCTTTGGGACTTGGTATGATGGAATCTGTGATTGGACTATCATTCTAGAAGGATATCTTTTTTTAATTTAATTTAAATTTTTTTTTAGAATATTTTTCCATGGTTACATGATTCATGTTCTCCACTTTCCCCCAGTGGCCGATGCACAATTCCACTGGGTTTTATATGTATTATTGATCAAGACCTATTTCCATATTATCACTAGGGTGATCATTTAGCATCTACATCCCCAATAATATCCCCATCAACTCGTGTTCAAGCAGTTGTTTTTCTTCTGTGTTTCTACTTCCACAGTAAGGATATCTTTTTTAAAAGGAAGAAGATAGTTAAATAGGAGCTAGGGAAGATGAGATAGGAGCAGAGTAACAGTATACTAAGAATTTACATGAAGAAATTCTAGGAATCAGAGGGAAGTTATGAAGAATATTTGGGTCAAAGTCATTTGAGACAAAGAGGAAAAATACTGGCATCAGAGTATATTACAAACCATCTCAATAGAGAGCTCAGTTCAAAGACATAGATTATTACCTGGCATAGAGGTATGATATAGTATTTATGGGAAACTTCATTTATCTGAACTGAATATAACTAGGTTCAAGCCCACTCTGACAAAAACAAAAGTAAAATTTTTCTTTTCTTTTTTAAACCCTTCTGTTTTAGAACTGATACTGTTGGTTCCAAAGCAGAATAGTGGTTAGGGCTATAGGCAGAGGGGGTTAAGTGACTTGTCCAGAGTCACACAGTTAGGTGGGTAACTGAGACCAGATTTGAACCCACCAGTTCTCCTGTCTCCAGGCCTGGCTCTCAATTCACTGAGCCATCTAGCTGCCCCAAAAGTAAATATTTTGTTGAAAAGGACTAATTATTTCCTGTGATCAAAGTGATGGGGAGCCATCCTTTGTGATCTTATGAATGACTGCTTCATCTTAACATTTTTGTTAGTGAAGGAAAGGAAAGGAAAGATGGTATAGTGTTAAATTTGGGGAGAGTATATTTTGGAGGGTTTGGGCATAATATAAGTAGAATTCCATGGCCTAAGACTTGGTATGGAAAGTCAGGCCTAGAAGGAAGGGATGCTCTTAAGAATGAAATTCTGAAGACACAAACAGAAATAATTACTTTGAAAAACGAAAGTGGGAATTTTCTGAAGAGATTATATGGGAATGCATAAACCAACAAAAAGAAATAGGATCATTTCTAAGGGAGATTGAATTCCTTTCTTAAACACTTTCCAGGTGCTCTCTATTGCCTCTAAGTTTAAAATGTAAACTCTAGCATTTATTACCTTTTACTACAAACTTATTTTATATTATTTACCTTCATACATTACAGTTGAATTGGCATATGTGGTGCTTTCCACATTTGGCCTTCCATCTTCCATATTGATACCTTAGTACAAGCTATTAACATGCTGGGAATATGTTCCTTCCTAATGACTGCCTTTTATAATCCTTATTAGTTTTCTTTGGGGGTTGGTTCAAGTTCCTCTTGCTTGATTCCTCTATTTGTTAGAATTTTCTCCTGCCTCAAATTATTTTGTAATTGCCTATCTGTTTACAGATTGTATCTTGCCCTCCTTAGGAGTAGAAACTGTTTTCCATATTTTTCTTTGTATCCTTAGCACCTAGTTCAGTGCCTAGCACAGAATAAATGCTTTATAAATGTTCATTTGATTTGAGTGAGTAAATGTAGAACTCAATTATTTTTATTTGCTTTTAATTTTCTACAAAGAATGACGTCATTGGGGCTGGAAATCACAGAAAAGCCAAATCAACCAACAAGCTTTTAAGCCCCTATTTAAGCACTGAGTTAGGTGTTATGGACATAAAATATGATGAAATAATTCATACTTACAAGGAGCTTATGTTCTAATTGGATAAGAAACTAAAATTACATATAGAATAAATATGGAGAGAATAAGTAAAAAATATTTAAGTACAATATAGATTGGGAGAGAGGGAAGCTAGCATTTGGGAAGAACAAGAAAGATTTTGTGTAGAAAGCAGTGTTTGAACTGCATCTTGAAGTAAAAGAGGGACTGGAGTCTATGAGGCAGAGGTGAGATGGGGTGAGAGAGGAGCGAAGGAGAATCCTTAGATTATAAACTTGTTAAACTGGAAGTCTAGTGGTGTCTTCTATATAGAAAATAGGGTTTGGAGAGAGTTATGAATTTAATTTTGGATACAGTAGGTTGGAGATACATGGAGTCATTGCATTTGAAATATCTAATGAGCAATTGGTGATATAGACAGAAGCCAAGGGAAAGAGTTTATGGAAAGATGATCTAGGACAGAACATTGAAGTTACTTTCCACAATTTAAGGGAATGAACTACATAGTGCAAAGGAATTGGAGGGATGGTCATACAGATAGAGGAATGGTCATATAGGTAACAGAATAGTGTCATGAAAATTTGCATTTAAAAGTGGTTAAGAAGTAAGAAGACAGACATGAAGACAGTGAATATGGAAAACTTTTTCAAGTATTCTGGCTGTGAAAGGGAGGAGAAATATAGAATGACAGCTGAAGGTTTTTTAAGGATGTGGGAGACTTGTGCATGTTGGAAGGCAACAGAGAAAGAATGAGTAGATAGGGAGATGCTGAAAATTTTAGAGAGGGAAAGGATGATAGAAATTGCATTCCTTTAGAAAAAATAGGAGGAAGTGGGATGAAGTGTATGTGTTGAGGCTTTGGCGATAAGAATAGCCATCTTTTTATCCTGCATGAAAGGAGGAAATGGTGAAGCATGATTCAGGGGGTTTTGAGATGAGGAGAAATAAAGAAAAGGAATTTCACTTTCAGTGAACTCAATTTTCCCAATATAGTACAAGGCAGGGTTCTTAGCTAAAAGAAAGAGGGGAGGGTGAGCTATAAAGAAGGAAAGATTTGGAATAGTTTCTGTGGGTAGGACTTCAGATGAGCTATAGCCTAAAGTCCTGGAAGACATTAGTGGACATTATTGTTTAGCATGATCTTTGAAAGATTATGAAAAATGAAAGAGGTTTTACAGAGTTGGAGAATGACAGATGTGGGAAAGTGGAACTTAAAAAATGTAAGCAAATGAACCTGGCTGGTTCTTGGCAAAATTTAGATGATGAAGTGGTGATCAAAACAACCAGCATGGTCACCTTATTTTCCTTTTTTGACAATGTAACTAAACAGGTAGAGGAGGAGGCATAGTTCAGAACTGATTGAATGTCAGCAGCCTGAGTTGGCATTAATGGTTTGATACCTGGCAGGGAGTTTCTAAAGTGGTACCTCAGGAAAATGCCATGATTGTGCTGTTTCACATTTTTGTCAGGGATTTGAATAAAGGCATATGTGGTATTCTTACCAAACTTGAAGGTGAAACACATCTAGGAGAGAGAACTACTGTGTTGGATGACAAGCTAAACATCCAAAAAGATCTCTACAGGCTACATTATTAGGCTAAATCTAATAGGATTAAATTTAGTGGTGATAAATATAAATTTTTACCCTTGATTTTAAAAACATTTAAAATAAGTACAAGCCAGGAAAATATGATGAGGTAGTTGGTTTGAAAATGACAGTGTTTTACTGAATTGCAAGCTTAATGTATATCAGGATTAGACTATAATATCTTTTAAAAAGCTACAACAGTCTTTTACTTCCTTAGAATAGTCATTGTATCCAGAACTTGAAAGGTTAGAGTCTTGCTGTATTCTTCCCTGGTCAGATCATTGATGTGTAGGGACACACAGATATGTAAATGCTGTTTTCCAAATGTTTCCTTCTAGGTAGCAAGCAGAGTATAAAGAAAGAAGCTTCATATCTCAGTATGCCAGTTATTACTAAAGAAGAAGAAGAAAATGAGGTTTTTAGTGAAATGGGTAAAGTTGAAGTGTCAAAGAATTCTAGAAATTTAATTTTAGAAATTTCAAGTACTGATGATATGGCCTTTTCCCCTGAGCATTATTCAGATATTTTATCTCCCTTCTGAAATACTTTTACATTTAGTATATTGCACTACTTCAGTATTAATCCATTCCAAATATCATGCCATTTAAAAGAATAAAGAATAATAGTAAAGTCAGTATGCTCAAAGTCTTTAATGTGATCTAATAAAATACTAAAAATTTCTCTGATTCTTGGGGCATCTTTTGCAGATATCAAGGTTTATTTTATTGTATTTTTAGGTATAATTTTTTTCAAGTTCTATGAATAGAAAAGATAATGGCCACAGTAAATGTTCTTATTTTTAAAAAACTAAATAACACTGTAAAATTCAACTAGATAAGGTTAAATTAATTTTTAAAACCTTCATTTCATTAAAATCTCACTTGTAGAAAAGATGACATAGCAGAATACTAATGATTTTAGAGTGAATTATGAAATGGTTCCTGAATGTCTCTTCACCTTCTCATTTATGCCATTTAAACAATTGAAGCAAAGAATTAAAAGATAGCATATTTTAAAGGGGACATTTCATTATTTGAGAATACTAAAATTATAAGGAAAGAAAAGGGATTACTTTTTCACATATTTTTGTGTCATAATGTGAAATGGGATTAAAAAAAATATTAACGAGGGGGCAGCTGGGTGGATTGAAAGCCAGGCCTAGAGACAGGAGGTCCTAGGTTCAAATCCGGCCTCAGACACTTCCCAGCTGTGTGACCCTGGGCAAGTCACTTGACCCCCATTGCCTACCCTTACCAATCTTCCACCTATAAGTCAATACACAGAAGTTAAGGGTTTAAAATTTAAATATATATATATATATTAACGAGCCATCCATTAAAGACTTTTGGTTGACTTGTGCCATTATAACCAAAATCTGGCCTGTGGGATTAAAGGGAAAAAATTCACCCAATTTTTATAAGCCTTTTTCTCTTCACACTTATTATTGTCTTTAGTGATTACCCCACATATAATTAAACCTCCTTTATCCAGCACGGTTGAGGAATAAGTTATTTTGGACCACAGAGGTTTCCAGGTAATTAAAATTACCTCTTTACACATATAAGTCTTTAGTTTAATTATTTCTTATACTTACTTGCCTCTTCTTTCCCCTGCCCTCCCAAGATGTATTGCACAATTTCTTGGATTTGGGAAGAAAGTGTACTTTTAAATATTACATTATTTGATAAAGGTAGTTATAAATTTCAAGCTACAAGGGATCTCAGAAACCATCTTCTTCAATCCTCTTATAGCACATGGTATGTAGATTTAAAATTAGAAGGGACCTGAGAAATCATCCATGCAGGCTTATTTATTTTACAGATGAGGAAACTGAGGGCCCTGAGAGATTGTAATTTGTTCATTGTCACACACAGAATAAGTAATTAAGTTGACATTTGACCAGATTCTGTGTTTCCAAATTTGGCGTTCTTTCTATTGCCCCCTGCTGCCTGTAGAATTTCAGGTCACAAGCTTGTAGAATAGGAAATTATTCTCTTTCTGAACTCAGGATTTGTTTCCCAATCTAGAATTTCTCTCCTGCTTTGCCCACATCTGTCCTTTGCTTTGTTCTGCTTCTCTTCTGATTTTGAGATACTCAAATGGCTTACTTAAAGGATAGCTTCTAATGTAATGATTAACCTTGTCTTTTTGACACGTGTATCAGCAATTTCCAGATCTTGCATGTATATCAGAGATGTTTTTTTTAGCCCATTGTTTGTCACTTGGAATACTATTTTGCAGGGACAGCAGATAGAAAAGAAAAAAGGAAAAGAAAAGCAGAAAGCTAGACCTGACATTCGAAAACATGAGTGAGAGCCTGGTGACCTTGGGCAAGCCACTGAGCCTCTCACACCCCACTTTCTCCATTATAAAATATGGATGATAATATTTGCACTACCCATTTCATAGGTTGTTATTAATGTTGGTTAGGTTTCTGTAGTATCTCATGAAAATTTAATTTGTGTTATAGCTTAACTTTAAATCCAGTCATGTTCCATAACATTGTTTCTTTGGACAGGTTACAACTGTGACACCAGGAACAGATTGCTTTCTTCTCAGAGAGTGAAAGGAAGAACTTCTTTACTGTGTTCTTTCCCTGATCTAGCAGTACTTTCTTGCTTCTCACTTTCATGATACATGTCATTATAGGGGTCTAAACCTTTAAAAATTCATGGGATTGGATATCATTGAGGCTGGTTTCAAGTATAAGAATTTCTTAACCGAACCCACAGTTCTCTTGGTGTGATAGGGAGTGTAGGGACTCCTACCGTGGCAGTGGTAACAGCAGTTTGGGATTTAGATAGGGGTTGGAACTTTTTCCCTATTGTCTTTGAAGTAGGAAGTGATACCTTTGATGACAAGGGATTTTAGAATGGCAGCAGCAACTCTGGTGGTGGTGGTGGGAATCAACTTCTGACTGAAGGGGTCGTAGAATAGGTTGGAAATTTTGTGGCAGTGGTGGTGGATTAAGAGTACACAGATGCCAGGGGTTCAAAAGAAACTTCTTAGTATTATGAACTTGACAAATACCAACAAACATGAATGTTTCCATATACCAAGAAGTATAGAAAAAGAAGATTATATGTGAAACTAAATTGCAACTATGCACAGACAATTTTTTAAAGCCTTTATTAATTTATGTAATGTAGTACCAAAAGTGCCCTACTTAGCTATATCCCCTTCTGAACTCTCTTTTGCTCTCTTTAGTTTTAAAATATTTGTCTCTTTTTATTGGTATCATTGTTAATACCTTAATTCCTTCCTCCCTCAAAAAAAAAATAGTTCTTTGTATAGCAAAACAAATTCACACGTTGACTGGATCAGAAAATGTTATTATCTCTGCCAAAAGATCATTACATTGATGTCATTACATTGATCAACATTCTTAAGTCTTTCATAGTAGTTTTCCTTTGTTATATTGTAGTTATTGCATAAATCGTGTTTCTGATTCTGCTGTCTTACTTCTCTGTCAATTTGTACAAATCTTAGGTTTCTTTGAAGCTGTTCCTTTTATCCTTTTGATGCAATCATTACTTTCACATACTATATTGCACTGAGCATTTGCCAGGTTATGGGTACTCATTTGGTTTCTAACCTTTGTGTAATTTGATTGGGATAGCACTGAATTTGTAAATTAGTTCAGGTATTGTTGCCATTTTTATTATAGCTGTGTGGTCCAACAATGAGTGACTAATATTTTTCTAAGTATTTAGTCTTTTTCTAATTCTTAGTCTTTCAGTGCTTTATAGTTGTAGTCCTATAATTCTTTTGTATCTTGGTACTCTCCATTCTCTTTCTTCCTGCTGGATTTTGTTGATAATGCAGAAAAACTGTTGATTTTTTTAGGTTTATTTTATGTCCTCCTGCTTGGCTAAAGTTATAAAATTTTCAAATACTTGTTAGTTGATTTTTAGGTTCTTAGTTGAATTTTAGGTTTTTCTAGGTAAAACCATTATATCTGAAAAGAATAGTAATTTTGTTTCTTTTTTGCCTAAGCTTACTCCCTCAATTTGTTTTCCTTTTTTGCTAATGCTTGTATTTCTTGAGCTATGCCAAATGATGACAATGGACTGATTTATAAGAAAGATCATTAGTGTTTCTCTGTTACAGATAATGCTAGTTACTTGGTTTACATAGTTAGATAGTTAAGAAATACTCCATGCCTGTATTTTAAAAAATATTTTTAACATAAAGGACTATTTTATTTTTCCAAAAGCTTTTTCTGCATCAGTTGATTGATGTGTTGTTATTGTTTATTGTTTACTGTATTTGTTATTAACATGGTCCATTATATTTATAGTTTTTATAATGTTGAACCAATATAGGATCATAGATTAGGGCTTATAGAGTCCTTTAGAACCTTTAGTCCAACCCCTCCTCATTTCATAGAGAAAACTGAGGCCAATAGAACTTAAGTAATTTGTCCTGTGTCACATAGCTACTAAGTGCCTGAGGTATTTGGATT
This sequence comes from Gracilinanus agilis, assembly GCF_016433145.1. Lineage (NCBI taxonomy): Eukaryota > Metazoa > Chordata > Mammalia > Didelphimorphia > Didelphidae > Gracilinanus > Gracilinanus agilis. The sequence goes on along the minus strand of NC_058131.1, from coordinate 466,170,058 downwards.
CAGTGACTAGCACATAATTGGTACTTAATAAATGTTTTCTTCCCACCCCTCTTTCTTCAAGAGCTCCTTGTCTATTTAGATAGGCAGGACATATATAAAATCTCTAATGCTTATAAATTTCTTTATTCCTATGTTTCAGGATTTTCCATTTTAATGGAAAAATTTTGCTCTAAGTACTGAAAAGTAATTTTTCACCTTAACATATGTTCTTGGATGACTACATTTCATATATCAAATGAAAGTATTAAATTTCTTTAGAGTCATTCTGAAGGAAAATCTCATTTGCAGATCAGACTTGCATTTTCTTGGATTCTTGAACCAATTGGCTATGTATAGTTAGAAAATTTGTTTCTGTCCTGTTGCTTAATATTTTCAGTATTAAATTTAAAAACCTTTATTTAAGCAATGTAGTTCATGTAGAATATAAAGGAGTAAATGTCCCCAAGTCGCTAGCTATCAATTCTCAGAATGAATATATCTTTATATTTTTATGCCCTGAAAAATAAATTAAATTATTTATAGATGATAACACCACTGCTATAATTTAGGAAGCATTGTTTAATTTCTGATGCCATCTATTTAGGTCTAATGAACTTCTAAATTTTCTTATGTCTGTTTTCAGCACCTAAGAGGAAAAGAACATGTTGAACAAGAGCCTGGACTACAGAGTTTTGTGAAATTTGAATTTTTGGACAGGTAAAACTTTTATGTGCTGAGCATGAAGACAGCAAATGTGAAAGAAGGCTATTCCCTGTTTTTTTCTGGATTACCACAGCAATCTTTTGTGGAAATTGGTTTACACTGGTGTACATGCACTCAAAATTGCCTTAACATAGTTTTGGCCATATTCATTATTACATATTCTTATTTTAAATTAACCTTTAGTTTAAATGAGATGTACCTTACATTATATTTACTCATGGATTAATTTATAACTTGAATGCAATTCTCATATACCTTATGGGTAAGTGCAATAAATACATTTTTCTTCATTACTACTAGACTGTAAATTCAGTGAGATAATGCCAGTGGTTATCACAATGCTTTGCATATTGCAGACACTTAATGTTGAAAATATGAGTGTAGCAGGTTCTTAAGGTTGAATCGAAATGTGCTGTTTTATTTTTAAATGAAACTCCTATTGATACTTCCTATTGTAAAAATCATAACTAAGTTATTTTATAATCAATCTTTTATTAGTTACTTTAAAGCCTCCTTTGTTTTAATGATCTTTAAATATCTAGACCAATTAAAAAATATATTGACTAATCTTAAGCAGATTACATGTAGATTTTAATATATATTTTTTTCTTTTTAGGCAGTTATCAAAAGCCTCCAAATACAACTTTTAAAAGTAATAGCTTAAGTACTGTTCTTTATTGAACAAAAAAAGATCGTGACATTGATCATGCTAAAAGATTTCTTTTCTGTTCTGTAATAGGCATATTTATAAATTTTAAGATTTTAGACATTTAGTGTAAATAGCACCCAGGCTATCAGTTAAGACCTAAAGGTTCCAATTATGGAATAGTGGCAAGGGAGGGAGTTTTTCCTGAGGATTCTGTTATGGAGGGAACAGTGTGATGCTGTTTAACTGCCTCTAGGGGAGAGCCCAGGAGAGGGGATTTTCCTCTAACAAGGAGTCATCTGTTCTGCCAGGAAGTGCAGCTGTGGGCATTGATCACAGCTCTGAAAGGTGGACTTCCAGACTGGGTCAGCTCTCTGCCTTCATTCTCCCTTTGGATTAATTTTGCTGAGGACCTGTTTTCTTGGAAACCCTGGATCATCGCTGGAACAGGAGTGAATTCAGATGTGAGACATCCATTCCCCTTCCAGCCAGTCAGGCTAAACCAGGAAGCCTGGGCTAGTATAGTGTAGATCCTGACCCAGTTCCCAGTCCCTGAGTTTTGTCCTTATATATCTAATTTAGAGTGACCTCTCCCTACATCTCTTACCCTTAAATACATTATTAAATAGTGGTTTTTAACTTTCTTTTGTTATTCCTTCTTCACAATCTAGAGGGCTCATTATAAGTTAATAGGTAATCCTTAGCTGGGTAGGTCTCAACTGTCTTCACTCATTTCCCAAGTCCTATATTTTGTGGGTGTGGATATGATTCCCATTTGTATTTGTCTCAGTTAGTTATCCCTCTTCACCCAAACATTCCTCCTTCTCCCCTTCTCTAAACCCAGTGTTTAATTTACCCATTTACAGTTCTTGACAATAGTGTATCTCTTTTCAAAGAAATAGTATGGAGGCTTCTCACCAATTGCCTAATCCCTTGATGTGATGGATTTCTTGGCCATGGCAATCCGAGAAATGAATAAAAAATTAAAAATAGCTCCTAATACTTTGGGACCCTTTCCCAAATTTACATTGATGATGACAATGTTGGACAAAGGGACTGAAGGTGTTAAGAATCTCAACATTTTTTAGACAATCTGTAATAAGCATTAACTTAGCTATTGGTTTCTTGGATATGAGATTAACTATTAAATGGACTATTAGAAGAACTGAATTGTAGCAATCAATCTTGACATCCTCATTATAAATAAAATCAAGAAGACAAAAGGAAGTTGCAGTAAAATGAAAGGATGACTCAAGGTCTTTAAGCAAGTAAAGGAATTGCCATAATTTTTTTTTCAACAAGAGAATTATTATTTGGAATATTTGGTTATCTTGCTGTGCTCAGTTAAACATTTATAAGACCACCCCGAAAATAATTTCCACATGTCCTATATATATTGTCATGGGTTCAGAAATTAGAAACATTTTATTAAAAAATTCATGATATCTGTAAAATTAAATCAATATGTATATACTTGGTGACTTCAATGAAAGGTGAGCATAAGGAGAATGGCAAAAATTATAATGGAAAGTATGGTTTGAGATTAAACAGAAGTCTTAAATAAATATTTTCCTCAAGAAAAGAATTGGGAAATGTTCAACATGGTAAATACCAAGTAATATCACAGAAATTAAAACTGAATGTATTTAAACAGATAGGAAGCTACTGCTTGCCAATAAGGGAAGTTATTTTCAAATCAGCTGTCTTTGTAGAATCAGACTACTGATCTATTAGAGCAAAGACCAAAGGCCATGCCAAACTTAAAAGGAAGAAAGAAACATGAAAAGCGATGGCATGAAATTGAGGCAGGGCCAACCCGGTCCGTTTAAGTTGTTGATGCCTAAAAATGGGAAATAGATTCTTTAAAAAGAGACATTTTCTAAAAAAGTTGAACAAATTTAAGTCAAGTGCTACATCAAGAGATAAAAAGTGTCTCGTAGAGAAACCAGCCAAGAGGGCAAGGTAAGAGGAAGCAGTGGAACCTAGGTTCCCCACAACTATATGAACAAAGCTCTCAGAAGAAGGCCAAATGGCACATCCTCTTCATTTTCTCCCACCATGCTGCACTCTGGATTTCTCTATCATGCCTCATTTTTTCCCTTTCAGCTTGCTTTCATATATCGTCTTCCCCATTAAAATGTAAGCCCCTTGAGGGTAGGGAATGTCTTTTTGCTTGAATTTGTATTCCCAGTGCTTAGCACAGTGGTTGGCATATAGTAAGCCCTTAGTAAATGCTTATTGACTCACTGAGATGAAGTAGTGATTTGAAATCAAAGGAGAAACTACAGTAGATCATCAGCACAAGGTCAAAAGTTCAACCCACAAGCAAGTGGACAGGAGATTTTATGGAACAAAGGCAGGCCAGGATCATGAAACCAGACTGGCTACAGGACCAGGTTAGTGGATATTTTGGACTTGCTCCTGGACAAAGATCAGGACCTCAGCACTGCTGTAACTATCTCTGGTCAACAGAGGCTGCTCCCAAGGAACTCATGAGGAAAACAACTTGCAAATGATTATGTATAAAGATATATGTAGAAACAAATTGGATGATCTCACAGAGATGGCATCAAGATAAAGGATTAGAAGGGAGGGACTTGGGATAAGGGAAGTCAGTAAGAGACTTCTAGGCACTGGATGGCCAAATGCCTCCTAATAATGTGTGATTGCTAGAATCCTTTTACTCCTCTTGGCAAGTCCTTTCAATGAATAATTCAGTGGATAAAAGAGGAAATATTGAGAGCATCAGGTTCATTATTCCCTGGTTATTATTGGTCATCCTGTAGAAGCTGAACTGCTAGTGCAAAGTAAATTGGACCAATATATTAAGTATCTAGAACAAGAATGTTCAGCTATGTGCATTCTGTGTGCAGTGAACAAACTGCAGGGAAGGCCAAGAGTCAGTTAATTGAATTGGGGTCTGCATAGGTGAAAAGGGATTGGAAACCAGTGGTTTATAGCTTGGCAATCTGACCTAGAGGCTGCACTGTATCCCTCTGATATCGGAGCAATGAGAGGAAAATGAGAATAGTATTTAGGAAGTCTTTGAATATTTACACTGATAAGGTAGTTCCAGGCTTACCCTATGACTACATTCCAGAATATGATTTCCTTTACCAATAGATAAATAGATGTGCCAGTTTTTATTAATTATACAAGATTCATTGAAAAGTATAAGTAGAATCCTAGTCCCCAAAACCATGAGTATGGGACTCTTCTCACTAGTGAAGATAAATGCTCTGCCCTGAGTGAGATGGAATGAGAATAGAAAGCAGAAGTCTTCATTTCTTTTGTCTTCAAGTATCTTCAATCTCTTCAAGTTGCTTCAGGTACTTTGACTTCCATCTTCCAGAAAGAAAATGGAAGATGCCAACTTCAAGTTGCTGAAGAAAAAGACTTTGGGGAGAAATGGCCATGAGAGGAGTTGGCAATCTCCTTGTTCTTCTCTGTAGCTTGCTACATTAGAGACTTTAGGAAACTTTATCTTGGGGGTGAGTTTCTCTGTCTCTGCCTGTCTCTGTCTCTCTCTTTCCCTCGTTCTCCCTCTCTCTCTTTCTCTCTTCCCCTCTCTCCCCCTTTCTCTCCCTCTTGCTGCCCCCCCCCATAATATATAACCACACATTTCCATTTTTAGAATCTTCATGTTAGCAGGTTCTTCTCCAAAGATTTGTTATACAGTGAAGCTGCTCATACCTACCATACCCATCACTTTTGCCTTTAGAGTTAGTAACTTTCAATTCTTCATCGACCATAGTATTTAATACAACAATCCCAGAAGAATATTATTTTGAAAAAAAATGGGCGTTTTATTCTGAAAGAAGTTGTAAATCATTAAAGGAGCTTTGCAACTTCCCTCAAATAATTCAACCTATTCTCTCCTTCCAATTTCCTTCTGAACCTAACTTATGCTGATGGATGAACTATAAAAGTGTCCAACATGTCAAAATATGAACTACACACTGTCTTTATACACTTGAGTTTTCCTATGTTGATGGTAAGATTATCAAACTCTTTGAGGTAGTTACATACTTTATCCAAGGGGCTCTGCAATGGTCCAGAACTTGATGCAAGGGACATCATCAACTACAAACAGGAACATGTGGACAAATTCTTCAATCTGAACTATGCATGGTCTTCTCCATGATAATGATAAATGTCTTTGAAAAGAATATGCATCCCTGATGTCAGAGGCTAGTAAAACAAAACTTCTATTGTAATATCTCAAGGAATTTTGAATAAATTTTAAATCTAAATCTTTAAAAATTTATTTTCCCTGATTATATGTAAAAATATTCTTTTTTAACCTAACAACTTATTTTTTTTGCTGCTATTTTAAAAATATTTTTTCTAGTTATATGTAAATTTTTTTAATATTTAAAAAAAGTTTGTTACAAATTCCACTTCCCCATTCTCTTCTCCCTCATTGAGAAGGCAAGCATTTTGATATCAGTTATACATATGCAGTTATGCAAAACATATTGGTCATATCACAAAAGAAAGCAGACCAACAAACAAAACCAAGGCAAAAAAAGGGAAAATTTAAAAAGTGCACTTTGATCTGTGTCCAGACTCCATTAGTTTTTTCTCTGGAGCTGAATAGTATTTTTCATTATAAATCCTCTGAAACTGTCTTGAATCATTGTATTGCTAAGAATAGCTAAGTTGTTCACAGTTGATCATCTCACAATATTGCTATTACTGTATACAATGTTCTCTTGGTTCTGCTCACTTCACTTTACATGAATTCTTAGTAGTCGTTCCAAGGTTTTTCTGAAAGCACCTGCTTGTCATTTCTTATAGCACAATAATATTCCATCATAATCATATATCATGATTTGTTCAGCCATTCCCCATTTGATGGACCTTCCCTCAATTTCCAATTCTTTGTCACCATGAAAATAGTTGCTATAAATTTTTTTTACATATTTTCCTTTTCCTTTGATCTCTTTGGAATTCAGACCTAGTGATGGTATTTCTGGGTCAAAAGATATGCACAATTTGATAGTCCTTTGAGCATAGTTCCAAATTACTCTTCAGAATAGCTGGATCAGTGCACAAAACAACTCCATTACTAAGTGTGTTGCTATTTTTCCATATCCCCTCCAATATTTATAATTTTCCTTTTCTATCATATTAATTTGATAGGTCTGAGGTGGTTTTAAACTGCATTTCTCTAATCACTAGACAATTTTTTCATATGACCATAGATAACTTTGATTTCTTCTGGAAACTGCCTATTCATATCCTTTGACCACATACCAATGGGGAATGACTTGTATTTTTATATATTTGACTCAGTTCTCTATATGTTTGAGAAACAAGGTCTTTATCAGAGAAACATTCTGTAAAAATTCCACCCCCCTCTCTAGTCTCCTGCTTTCTTTTAAAATCTTGGCTGCATTGGTTTTGTTTGTGCAAATTTTTAATTTAATGCAATAAAAATTGTCCATTATATTTCCCATGATTCTCTCTAACTCATTTGGTTTTACTTTGGACTACTTCCTCAATCTGTCCTTCCTTCTATTAGCATCTTTCCCACCTCTCTGCCTTCTCTTCTATTTCCCTTCTCCTATTTCCCAGTTGGGTAAGATAGTTTTCTATACCCAACTGAGTGTGCATTTTATCTCCTTTTAGAGCCAATTCTGATAAGAGAAAGGTCTCTTCTCCAATATAAACTCTTCCTTTTGCACCTTTTTTATATGAGATAACAGTACATGCTTCTTTTTTTTACCCTTTAATATTTTATATTTTTGAAATCATCCCATCATAATCAACTCACACCCATGATCTTTGTCTATGTATAGTCCTTCTAATTGCCCTAAAAATGATAAAGTTCTTAGGGGAGTCAACATTCCATATAGAAATGTAAACAGTTTAACCTTTTTGAATCCCTTATGATTTCTTGTTTCATATTTAACTGTAAAGATTAAAATGAATATGCAATAACTATTATATTTTATAAAGTTTGTAAATAAAAACTAAAGTAATAAAGCTAGCTAACCAAGCCACAGTTGCAGGAAAAAAAAGAGAGAGACTGAGTTGCCCACAACTACATATAGAACATGACCATGCAATGTGGTGGAAAGATTAAAAGAAATTCTGGGAAATACTGAAGGATTTCTAGGGGATGAAGTCCAGGGTACAAAAATTCTAATCAATACATAAATTTTTGTGCTTCTCTTGATTCTTATATCTGAAAGTTAAATTTTCTATTCAGCTCTAGTCTTTTCATCATAAATATTTGAAAGTCCTCTATTTCATTTTTTTCTCTTTGAAGAATTACATTCAGTTTTGCTGGTTCAGTTAATTCTTAGTTGTCATCATAGCTCCTTTGACTTTTGGAAAATCATATTCTAAATGCTCTCATCCTTTAATCTTAGAAGATGTTAAATCTTGTGTTATCCTGACTGGCTCCCCAATATTTGAATTATTTCTTTCTGGCTGCTTGCAATCTTTTATCCTTGATGTGGCAGCTCTGGAATTTGGTAATAATATTCCTGGGAGTTTTCATTTTGAGATCTTTCAGGATTCTTTAATTTCTATATTACCTTCTTATTCCAGAATATCTGGACAATTTTCCTCAATAATTTCTTGAAATATAATGTCTAGGTTATTTTTTTAATTATAGTTTTCAGGTAGTCCAATTCTTCTTCTTTTTTTTTATCCTTACTTTCTGTCTTAGAATTTGCTAAGTATCAGTTCCAAGCCAGAAGAATGGTAAGGTCTAGGTAATTCGGGTTAAGTGACTTGCTCAGGGTCACTCAGCTGACTAAGGCTAGATTTGAACTTAGGACTTCCCATCTCTAGGCATGGATTTCTATCCAATAAGCCACCTAACTGCCCCATTCCAATGATTCTTTAATTATCCCTCCTTAATCTGTTTTCCAGGCCAATTGTTTTTCCAGTGAAATATTTTATATTTTCTTCTATTTTTTTCATTCTTTGATTTCATTTTTTTTTTCAACCCTTGTACTTCGGTGTATTGTCTCATAGGTGGAAGATTGGTAAGGGTGGGCAATGGGGGTCAAGTGACTTGCCCAGGGTCACACAGCTGGGAAGTGGTGGCTGAGGCCGGGTTTGAACCTAGGACCTCCTGTCTCTAGGCCTGACTCTCATTCCACTGAGCTACCCAGCTGCCCCCCAATTCTGCTTTTTTAAGAAGTGCTTCTTTTCAATGCATTTTTTTTTGCCACTTTTAACATTTGGCCAGTTTTGTTTTTTAAGGTGTTATTTTCTTTAGTATTTTTTAATGTCCCATTTAATAAGCTATTGACTCATTTTTCATAATCTTCTTGCATTATTTTCATTTCTATTCCTATTTTTCCTCTATTTATCTTATTTAATTTTTCAAATCCTTTTTGAACTCCTTCAAGATTTTTTTTGGGCTTATAGCCAAATCACATTTTTCTTTGAAGTTTTGCTTTTAGCTGTTTCAACTTTGTTGTCTTGTGAGTTTTCATCTTGATCTTCTATGTCACCATAGAAATATGGTCAAATTAAATTTTTTGTAATTTATTATTTTTTCCAGCCTGTTTCTTAATTTTTTTACCTTTATGTTAAAGTTAGACTCTGCATCTGGGGTGTAAACTATCCCAGACTTCAGGTTTTTCATGCTACTATTTTCAGAGATAGTTCTATGGATTTGTAAATTTTTGGTTCTTCCCAAGCAATATGATCTAGGGAAAGATGTGGTCATTGTTCTCCTGGCCTATGCTCTGGCCGAGTTACCACAAGCATTCTTCCCTACCCTGGAATTGTGGAGCAGGGCCTCTGCTTCCCTGAGGCCCTAAATGTTCTTATTTCTTTTGACTCTGGAAATATAACTTAGCTCTTTGCTCTCTTGCAGCTGTAAGCATTAGTGTTTTTCTTGCTTGGACCTGAGACCAAGGCTTCTGCTCCCTTATGAATGAGTGCAAACATTCTTCCCTGTCATGAAACTGTGACCCAGAACTGTGTATGGGCAGTGCAATAGGGTCCTGCATCTAGTGCCAGCAAAGGGTCCCCTGCAATCTCCTTCTGACCAGTTGTTGGAGACCCACTATTACCTATGGGATTAGAGTTCCCGCAGCTGGAAAATTATTTCCCCCGACCTTTTCTTGTTTCTATTACTTCAGAATTTGATTTAAGGTTATTTTAAAGTTGTTTGGAGGGAATTTGGGAGAGCTCAGTTGAGTCCCTCACTTTATTCCACCATCTTCTATTTTATCTCCCTTTGAGTTATACAATAACACCTTCATATAACCAATGTAGGAGCCGGCCCTAGCTTCATGGCAACAAACAACTTTTTTAGTGACTACCTGGTTATTAGCATGAAACAAAGTACAAATATGAGAGATGAATATTTTTTTGCCAATGGTGTTTTCCAGTGTCATGGAGGCAATCTAGCATGGTGTCTAAAGGTCGTGAGGTCATATAGATGGTATGTGGATAATATTGTGTTGACTAGGACAGGCAGAGTATGGAAAAGTCTCCTAAATGAGATCCATAACTAATGAAAAAGTTTGGTTTAACTATCTTTGCAGGAAAAACCAATCAAATGAAGAAATTCTATTGTTTAGAATACAATACAGAATTGGATAAGACAGCTTCTAGATTTGGTTTATCATTCTATGAGAATTTGACCCCTACACCTTTTTAAGTAAACCCTTGCCCATCTTAAATGAATAATTTTATCCCTATGATTAGTTCTAAACAGTAATATCTAGTTTACTGTGATTCCAAAGGGATGGTGATTAGTTACTTATTAATAACAAACAATAATCAGAAGCAGCTAGTTATAGTTTATAGTTGAATATTTTCTAAAAATAAGAGTCTTTCCTCTCAGAAAACTCTATTTTAAACTCTAATTTGACAGCATAGCTTGACAGAGGTCTCCCCCCAGAAGCCACATGCCTCGATGGAAAAAGAGGCCTCCCAGCCTGTATTGCTTCCCTCATGACCCATGTTAGGCAGGCATGGATGCCTAGACAAGAGACTTGATATAATACCAAATATCGTATTATTATTGGACTAAGTGTGGCTGCCCTGGATACATTGTTAAAGAGGGTTTCTTAAAGGTGGGATGTATGGGCTGGTTGCTATATGCCCACCTTATTGTTTAGTAGCAGTGTGACCAAGGGGTGTACCAAGAGTTTGGAGCCCACCAAGGAGACAAAGCGTTGATGTCTGACATGTAAGAATGCAGCTGGGCACTGAAGGGAATAAAAACAGTGCTCTGAAGAAGGTAGGGGTCTCAGACTGTGAGGGAGTTCTGGGATTCTATTTTTGGAGGGATCTAGGTCTCTTTAATAAATAGTTTTTGGCTCAGATCTCTGCCTCGTGTTTTATTGCAAATTGGACAAATTTCTTGCAATACAATGCATATGGGTCCATAGTTGGAGAAGAATAGACTAGATAGTTTTTGGAAAATTGTACAATGCTTTTTTTTAATGACCTTAAGTTTCTCCCTTGAAATAAAGGCCCATCTTTTAAAAATCATATCTATATCTATATATATATCTCAATCAGTAAAATTCTGCCCTCCCAATTTCCCTTCTCACCATGCGAATGAGAATTAAAAAAAATAAAACCCTGCTTATAAATGATAGTTAAGCAAAATACATGTTTGCATTGAAAGCCTATCTTCTTAACAGCAATATTCTCCTAGTGGTGCTAGCTATTTGTGTGCCATGAAATCCAATAATTTCCTAGTACTTAAAAAATTGAGTGTTATCCAAAGGATGAGAGGCACATAATGAGTGGGAAAAAGCTGCAAATTGTTACTAGTGAAAATTGCACACACAAAGCATTATAAACATTATTGTCCAAGAGTCAACTGTGGCAAGAATGAGGGATAGCCTATAATCTCCCTCCTGATAACCATTCATTGTAAAGAGTTCTAGAAGACCACCTCCATCATGTTTGGGATAGTCCATGTTGAGGATTACTGGAAGGTCACTAACAAGAGATGTTCAGACTCTGAGGGTCTTAAGAGAAAGAACACTATCCACACCCAGAGAAAGAACTGTGGGAGCAGAAACAGAAGAAAAACAACTGCTTGATCACATGGGTTGATGGGGATATGATTGGGGATGTAGACTCTAAGTGATCACCCTAGTGCAAATATCAATAAAATGGAAATAGGTCTTAATGACACATGTAAAACCCAGTGGAATTGCACGTCAGCTACGGGAGGCTTTAAGGGAGGGGAGGGAAAGAACATGAATCTTGTAACCATGTAAAAATATTCTAAATTAATTAAAGATTTCCAAATTCAAAACAAAAAACCAAGAGATGTCCAGGATGGGAGAATGGAATATTTACTAATTGCTTTGTTGAAGAAGGTACTTGCATTGATGGCTTACAGAACCATCAAAATAACAAAATATCAATATTGACATGATTCATTTCATCCAATAATATGCCCATTTGTTATTGGACAAAAATATCTCATACTTAAAGTATATATAATGAGATAATATTTATGTTGTTGTTCACTTATTTTAGACTCTCAGTAACCCCATTTGAGGTTTTCTTGGCCAAAGATGCTGGAATGGTTTACCATTTCCTTCTTCAGTTCATTTTGCAGGTGAAGGAACTGAAGCAAACAGGGTTAAAAGACTTGCCCAAGGTCATACAGTTAGTAAGAGTCTGAGGCTAGAAGTGAAATCAGGAAGATGGGCCTTTCTGACACCAGGCCTAGCACTCTATCCATGCTCTATATTTAGATGTTCTATATTTAGAATATCCATAATAAACATTTAAGAGTATCCATAATAAAATACCTATAGATTATCTGAAAATTGCCTTTTCCACTGTTCAATCATTATCATTGTGGAATTAGAAAGTAGACCATGCTATAATTCAAGGGTCATTATTCATTTTTCTTTGTTTCATGTGTTGCTGTGGCGAAGGAATCCAGAGACCAATCTACTTGTGAATGACTTCTCTGAATTTAACTAGTTTGGCTTTGGAGAGCAAACTCAGGCTCTATGACCATATATTGAGTCCTTTAAAAATACAAAGACACAAATACTGAATTTCAAAATAACTTCTGTTATGTTAAGCACAAACCCTGTAATATCTATGACAAGGAAACCAAGGAAACTAAGATTATTGCTTCATATAGCAGTGTTTAAAGGAATTTTTTATTAATGTGAATCCACAATGTGTATATCACTGTAACCCTAATTTTAAAAATTCAAGGCTTATACCTATAGCTCACTGCTAAAAAACTAATTTATCCCTCAGCATCTTTCCATGTGTGTTCTAAGTATCTCTTCCTGACTTGGCATTTTATTTGCCTATACTGGGAGACTGGAGTGTTCTGGAAAATGGAACTTTGAAATGTGGTTTCACTAGAAATACACTAAAACAATTTTTTTTTTAGTGATTTAAAGGTGTAAGTTATTTATGATTCGTCCATGAATTTCTCAATTCCCTATAATTTCTTACTGAGAATATAGTCTGATTTGAAGAAACAGATCCTGTTGGCTCTTTAATAAATGTTCAGTTTAATAAAAACAGTGGATGTTTAGTATTTGTTTTCATCAATACTTTTGAGCAAATTTTCATTGCTATGATATACTTCCATACTTAGCATTTAGATAAACAATATTCAGACCTTTGTAGACAATCTTGTTTATCTGATATTCATAATGCCCAGATTTGCTTTAATATATCATTACATCATTAGCCTAGAATATCTTGATTTTTTGACATTAATTCAGTTAAAACGGCAAGTAAGATGCTAGGCTACATCACTAGGAGAATAATGTGTATGTACATATATACAAATACACATAATATATACATATACATATATTATATATAGCGTCATGAGATACTTTCCCCATCAAGATGAGCTCTGATCCTGTCTTTACTATATTACTAAATCTGGTTTCTGAGCTTCACAACTTAGAGGAAAGTAGATAACTCATCAAGGAAACTCAAGAGCCCAAAAGCTGTTTAAAGGTTCATACAATAGATCTATAAGAAAAGAATCTCACTAAATTGTGCCCACCCTTTGATCCAGTGATACTAATACTAGGCTTTCACCTCAAAAAAATCAAATGAAGAGAAAGATCCACTTGGCCCCCCCAAAATTGGCACAAGGGGGCTTTTGTAGCGGCAAAGACTTGGAAACTTAGTTGGGGGACATCCATGGAGGAAATGGTTGAACAAATTATGGCATCTAGATGTCATGAGAGAATATTGTGCTGTAAAATAAGGAGAGGGAAGGAGAAACCTGGGGAGATTTGTATGAATTGATGCAGTGTCCAATGAGCAGAAACAAGGGAACAATCACACAACTGCAACATTGTAAAGACAACCTGGAAAGACTAAAGAACTCTGATCCATGTAATGACCAGTCACAATTGCACATGCATGCTCTTGTCTTTTGGGTCGACTCAGGCAAAAGCCGTGCAACTTCTGAGCAGATTTCGAAGGATTTAGAAAGCTATAAACAAGCACAAAGCCTGAGGAAGCATCCTCAGAAATTCTAGGGCCAAAAAAGCCCTTAAGAATCTCCCAGTTGTTGTATTGTTTGGGGGCGGGGGGAGGGGACGAAGAGGATGAAAGGAGGAGAGAAGCTGCGAAACTGGAGATACAGATCCCTCACTGGGTAACCGGGTGAGGTGTCTGGCGGCATCTTCGGGGTCAGCTCCGCTTCTGACCACTGCTGCTTTCTCCGTCACCTGCGACCTCGGGGGAAACCGCGGCTGCAGAATCCCGCCTCTTGGCAGAGAGGGACTATACCGGAGCGCTGCCTGGCGCTCAGCAGAGGCCCGAAGACCTGGGAAGGAGAGCGCGTGGCGCACCGACCCGGCCGGCCCTGGGGGGGGCTCTGTGAGAAGCCGGAGCTGCGATTAAGCCCTTTACCGGGCAAGCCATGGCAACTGACAGTAAGTCCCCTGATAACGCAGAGTCGGGGTTGGGGAGTGATTGGGGTAGGCGGCTTTCGTAGAGATGCCTTGGGGCCGGTCTCCCCAGTTTAGTCTTAAAGATAAATCTCTCCATTGGACCCTTCCCCCATTTGCCTCCAGCTCCCCATCTGTCTTTCTGCCTCTAGGAGCCTGGGAAGCTAGCGAGAGATGTACTGCCTCCCTGGCAACCAGGGCTTGGCAATGTATCTCTATATCACCGAGGATGTTCTGGCTCAGTTGCTTTGGAGTGTGGGATGGTGCTCAGTCCTTTGGGGTGGGGGTGGGGGGGCGGAATGGTGCTTCGAAATTGATGCTTTCTCTGGTGAAGTAGAAGTGGCTGCTGGCGTTGGACACATATTCTGGTTGGTCAGGTAGAGAAGTTACAGTCTCTCTGAATGGCAGATCCCCAGGAGGCCCTCCTATCTTGTGTTTTTGGTTTGAGATTTGCCTTGGCCACCGAGAGTGCCTGTCTGGGTTTCTTCTCTATCTTTTATTTTTTTAAATTAACTAAAAAACACTTACGAGGGTAACACCTTTGAGCTTTGCCTGACCCAAATGCTAAAATATTTTCCCCAAAGCTAGGATCTTGTTGCAGCTTGGAAATGATGAATAGTGTTGTGAGTAGAAACAACAATCGACTATTGAATGGAGGATGAGGATACTGTGCCCCAAAGACACCACTGGCACGTTAGCCGTTGGTTGTTGCCTCAGCGGTTTGGAAATATTATCACATTTATGCAATCCCATTTAATTTAAAAGCTTATGATGAATTTCCTTTGCCTCTATGCATTCATACACACAAGAAACATTTTTCAAGAGTCCACTGTGTGCAGAGCACCCAGCTAACTATTTGGGCATATATGAAGGTGAAACAGTCATTGAACTTTTAAAAATCATTTCTCTTTAAGATGCTTGTGCTTCAGTTGGGGATAAAACACCAACTCAGATCTGATTTTAGTATGCAATTTACCTAGAGACTAAGAATCTCTATTTATTTATATTTATATTTATATAAATTTATTTATTTACATAGATCAGACCATAACTTTTTTGTCAATTTTATTTGTTTTTTCAAAGTACCAGCTTCTAGTCTTATTTATTAATTCAATAGTTCGTTTACTTTCAATTTTATTGATTTCTCCTTTGATTTTTATAATCTCTAATTTAGTTTTTAACTGGGGATTTTTAATTTGTTCCCTTTCTAGTT